>NW_024543086.1:31835000-32112500 GCF_018167655.1 Microtus oregoni
ATCAATGTCCTAGGCATTGTGATAGACATGCGAGGAGTCTGAGGTTAGTGGGACTTAGCCTGCTCCCAATGCCCCCAGTCTAGCAGACATAAGTAAATTGTAGTCAGCACCCTTCACAGGCCCATTTGTTGTGGACAAGGTTGGCACCATGTCCTGACAGAACACAGTCAGTAGAGAGGTGTGGGAAGCATCCAGCACCCACTGCTCCATCCCTTCCCCCCAAAATTCAACTCTTCTGACACAAAGGGGTGGATCATGCGACGGGGGTAAGCCAATCAGGGTCTTTTATACTACTGGTTTAACTGGTAGTGGCCACGTGACCTTCATCTGTCCAATTAGAATGATTCTTTCAACTTTTGCTTGGGAAACAGAACAGGCTGCTTCTCATTTCTAGTTGGTGGCGGAATGAGAATGATTGGGAGTTTAATACAGATGTGATGCTTGCAGTGGTGTGGACGGTTTTGTTCTTACAAGGCATGAAAAGAAGAGAAACGTGTGGGGAGAGTCAAAGAGAATGAGATAATTTCATGACTGTGGGCCAACACACACCCTGGCTGAAAGCATCTGTGTGTGTGTGTGTGTGTGTGTGTGTGAGAGAGAGAGAGAGAGAGAGAGAGAGAGAGAGAGAGAAAGAGAGAGAGAGAGAGAGAGAGAGAGAGAGAGAATGTGGGTGTGCATGTGTGAGTATGTGTGTGTGAGTGTGTGTGTGTGTGTGTGTGAGAGAGAGAGAGAGAGAGAGAGAGAGAGAATGTGGGTGTGCATGTGTGAGTGTGTGTGTGAGAGAGAGAGGGAATGTGGGTGTGCATGTGTGAGTGTGTGTGTGGGTGTGTGTGTGTGTGTGTGTGAGAGAGAGAGAGAGAGAGAGAGAGAGAGAATGTGGGTGTGCATGTGTGAGTGTGTGTGAGAGAGAATGTGTGTGCGTGTGCATGCACGTGTGCTCATGGGTACTCACAGAGACCAGGAAGGCACCAGATCCCCAGGAGCTGTATGTACAGACAGTTGTGAGTAACTTGAGGTGGGTGCTGGGAACCAAACTCTAGTCCCAGGGAAAAGCAACAACTAATCTCAAAAAGCTGTATTTAGGCCAGTGAGGCAGCCAAGGCACTTCCTGTTCAGGGTTGGTTTAATCTGTGGAATCCACATAAACATAGATGGAAAATTGCCCTACAAAATTATCCCCTGACCCTCATATGCCCATCTGTATCTCAGCCACACACACACACAATAATGATAAATAAAAACTGAGACAAAATTCCTCAAAAGTATTGTCTATAGAGAATGGTGGTAGATAACTATAAGCTTAGCATTCTGAGGTAGAGGCAGGGAATCAGAAGCTCAAGATCATTCTTATCTGTATCATGATTGATTAAAAATCCAGAAACAGAAAACAGAAAAAAGTCTGGAGGTGAGAAAAGTAAAACAGCCAGCCACTGGCTCTTACCTCTACCTCAGTCCAAAATGGCGATCCTGACTCTAGGAATCTCAGAATGAGATTGTGTGTGAGAGCTGTCTCCTCCTGTTTTATATTCCTCTCTAGTTCTAGGATTGAAGGTGTGCACCACTGCTGCCTGCTCTCTACGGCAAACTAGTGTGACTACTGGGATTAAAGGTGTGTGTCACCACTGCCTGGTCTATAAGGCTGATCAGTGCCACCGTTTTACTCTCTGAACTTCAGGTAAGCTTTATTTATTAAAATACAAATGAAATGTCACTCACTACACTTAGCTACATAACCATTTGGAGGCCAGCCTAGGCTACATAAAAGACTTTTGTTTCAAAAGAAAGTTTTCTTTTTAAAACTAACAAGCTTTGTAAAGATTTTGCAGATCCATTCCATTAGCCTTCCTTACAATTGGCAAGTGTTACAGCAGCTCTGTAGTGGCTATTCAATGAGTCATGCCACTTTTTAAAGATCTGTTTTGTCCACCTTATCCTTTGATTCTGCTGCCTTTGGTCCCCATTGTTTCTTGTGTAGAACCCGGATGCTCACAGTGGTACATGACCCATGGCTTCAGCATCACTGGGGGTATCTGATATTGTCTAGATCAGAAAGCTGACTTAATTTTGTTTTTTGACACACGCTGTTGTTATTCAGCCCATGTTGACCTCAAACTCACAATCCTTCTGCCATAGCCTTGGTGTGAAAAGTTTCCATCTTACTAAAAATCCTGAGGCTAGAGAGTTGGTGCAGTGGTTAAGAACACTAGCTGCTCTTGCGGAGGACCCAAGTTTGGTTCCCAGTGCCCATGGCAGGCAGTTACTTGAACACCAGGAGATCGATGCCTTTTTTTTTTTTTTTTTTTTTTTTTGCCTCCACGGGCACCTAAACTCACATGCACATACCACCTCCCATCTCATACATATAACTCTAAAAAATTATTTTTAAAAAATTACAGTGGTTTCCAAAAACTTTTGTGTAGTCTGCAAAGTCCCTAGACTAGGAAGGAACTGTGGCTGATAGGGATATCAGCTCCTGCTCACCACTTGCTGACCCCGACATGTACTGTATTGCAGCCTCACTGTGGTATCTAGCACAGAATGATATTTGTGAAAAGAGTGCGTGTTAGATGGAGATCACAGGATCTGGGGGAAAAGAACTCTATCTGATTCAATGGGAGTAGACTGTAAGGGGAGATTAAAGGTCGTTAAAAGTGCATGTACTAGAAGAATCAACAGGACCTGTGGCCAATACACATTCTTGTTTCAATAACCTACTAAAGCAAAGCTGTGATAGAAAATACAAAATTATATCTACATATGCATACATGTGTACATATGTGAACATACACATACTTTGAATTTTCCAAACTCATCAGATTCCTGTATTATGAGATTGTTTCTTATTCATTCCTCAAAATCTAGTTCAGGAAACAGACACAAACACATACATGCAAAGAGACACACAGACACAGATGAGAGACACACAGACAGACACACACAGATGAGGACACACACACACAAAGAGACACACAGAGGCACAGACACAGACGAGAGATACACACAGGCTCACACAGACACACACATTTGTGGTTCTGGGTATCAAACCTTGGGCCTTGCACATGCCAGACTAGACTACTGAGCTATGTCCCCAGACCACTAAAAGAAGCAGGGAGTGGAGGTCAGGTTGAACGGAAGGCCCTTCTGGGAGATTTTTTCTAGCGGTCTTGACAGCAGAAAGTTGTGAAGACTCCTGTGTCTTAAACGACTCTTCAGCCATTTCCTATTTGGTTTAGGGTAACTCTCTTCCAGAGAGCAATGACCTGTGTAGCAGGAACGGAAAATAGATGAGATCAAGGTTAGGGCTGTTCAAACACACATTTTCTGATCTGGGCAGGACTTTAGAGCCCAAGTGCAGGAGAACACTGCTGATTCAGTTTTCGAAGACAGTCATGTGAGTGCAGGGTACTTGATTGTCTTCCTGCCCACTACAGGCCAATTGGTGTTCCTGCTGGAACGGTCTGAAGGAATGGATTATGTTTCTACCATGTTAGTACGTTTGTGCCATATGACTTGTCATTAATACTAACACACACTGGTGAGGACAGTTTGGCATAACATCTATAAAAGATGGTTATTTGTTTGTATTTATTTTGGGTTGTTGGTGTGTGTTTGTGTATGTTTGTGTGTGTGTGTGTGTACTGCAGTGCTTGTGTGGAGGTCAGAGAAGAACCTGCCAGAGCCCGCTCTCTCTTTCCATCATGTGAGTCCCAGGGATTGAACCAGGCTGCTGGGCATGGTGACAAGAGCCTTACACTAGCCTGTCTCACCTGCCTCAGAACAACATGGCTGGAGATATTATACTTAAGGTTTTCTCCATTCTCTATGGTTTAAATGGAATGAAGGAAACCACGTGGGAAAAAGGTCGGTCATCTTTCTGGTGTTCTCTCATACATTGTGTGCAGCAGGGAGGGACCTTTTCTGTGGCTGCCAGATGTGAAAGCAGACACAATCCTGCCTCACATGGTCTGCTCCTGTGCTTGTCCATTGCTAGGAGCAAATGGCTAGTTCCATAAAGCCTCATGCCCTGCTGGACAAAGCGCAGATTCAGCGGGGGCAGGAGGATGATGGGTGGAGTTTTCTCGGTTTGTCTTCTGTGAACTGGAACAATGCCACCTCCAAGGGGCACATTCCCAGGCAATGTCCCAGTCATCTTGTTCTTATTGCAGCAATTCACTGTGATTTAGAAGATGTGTCCTTCATGACTGGCATCTGTCACTTCTCATGGTGTTTTCAATATGCTGTAGCACCTGTTGTTGCTATGTAAGGTTGTGAGATTATGCACCATTTCATTTACTCATCATGACTGAGTATTCAATGTAAATATATATGAACACACATATAAGTATGTATGTGTATGTATATATTTAGAGGTACAGTCTAACTGTGTAGCCCTGAATGGCCTAGAACTCTCTATGTAGACTACTCTGTCCCCAAACTCAGAGAAATTTGCTTGCTTCTGCCTCCTGAGAGCCAGAATTAGAGACGTATTAGAGGCATGCACCACCATTCCCAGGCTTGTTTATTTATTTTTTGACAGGCTATTTAGTCTGCCTGGTCTCAGACTCTAAGTAGCTGAGGCTGCCCTCCTGCTTCATCTCCTGGACACTGGGGTTGTAGTCATGAACCATGCCTGGCCTATGTGGGCCTTGGAACTGAACCCAGGGCTTATTGCATGCTAGGCAAGCCCTCTATCAATTGAGCCACATCCCCAGTCCAAGGCATTAGGATTTTTAAAGATAAAGAAAATAAAACATAGGAGGGAGGAGATGGCTTGCTCGTGTGCTGTGCAAGCACACCACTCTGAATTTAGATGCCAGCATCCATGTAAAGCTGAGCTTGGAGTGTGCCTGTACCCCAGTACTGAGGCACAAGGCTTAGCAGTTACGAGCACTGGTGGGTCTTTCCAGAGGACCCAGGTTCAACTCCTAACACCTATATGATGGTTCAAAACCATCCAAACTTGAGTTTGGTGTCATCTTTTGGCTTCCTCCCTCACTTGATACCCATGTGGAGCATATACACATGTAAGAAAAACATTCACACACAAAAATAATTACAATAATTATAATGATTAAAAAATTAAGAAGATAAGGTGCAGTAATTGAAGAAGAAATCCAGTATCAATCTCTCGCCTGTACATGCATGTGCACACACATGCACAGATGTACACACAAATACATATACTTACTTATATCACAAACCAGATATACGTTGTTGACATGTTGACAGAGATTTTTGTCCTGCCCAGTCCTGTAGCCATTCAGTTCCAAAGAATCACACAGAGGTCTACATTATCATAAACTGGTCAGGCTTCTTATTAATTCTTACATCCTACATTAACCCATAATAATTCTTGTCTGTGTTAGACATGTGACTTGGTACCTTTTTTTTTTTTTTTTTTTTTTTTGGTTTTTCGAGACAGGGTTTCTCTGTAGCTTTGGAATCTGTCCTGGAACTAGCTTTGTAGACCAGGCTGGTCTTGAACTCACAGAGATCCTCCTGCCTCTGCCTCCCGAGTGCTGGGATTAAAGGCATGCGCCACCATCTCCAGGCGACTTGGTACCTTTTATCAGTGGGGCGTTCTCATTTTCTTTTCTCTTGGTCTTAGTGACGACAGCAGACTCAGCCTTTCCTCTTCCCAGAATTCTCTTTTTCTGATTGCCCTGCCTATACTTCCTGCCTGATTGCACCACCTCTACTTTCTGCCTGGCTACTGGCCAATCAGCATTTTATTCAAGCAAAACAAGTGTCAGGGTACAAGATCATTGACCCACGGCACTTTCCCCCTAGTTTTTCAAAACAAGAACCCTGACAGATTGAGATTCTCTGTCTCCCTTCCTCCATTCCCTTCTCCCTCCCCCCTCTCTCTCACACACACACACATGCACACACACACGCACACACACGCACACACAAAGGTGCACACCCACGCACACACGCGCACACACACTCACACAAACGCACACACACATGCACACACATGCACGCGCACACACACATGCACACACACAGCAGTGAGAAAGCAAAACAGAGAAATTAAGTGACACATCACACAGGGTACCTTAGATGGCAAGTGGCAGGATCAGGCGCCATCCAACCCAGTATTCCGTGTTTCAAAGCCCATATTTTCGGAAAGCATTGCTGTGTGTGTGTGTGTTCTGGTTAGTTCCATATAATTCACATTTGAAACTG
Organism: Microtus oregoni; assembly: GCF_018167655.1. Taxonomy (NCBI): domain Eukaryota; kingdom Metazoa; phylum Chordata; class Mammalia; order Rodentia; family Cricetidae; genus Microtus; species Microtus oregoni. The sequence continues at coordinate 31,841,193 of NW_024543086.1, forward strand.
TTAACGTGCTGATAAAGTTTCAGATTACCAGGATGCTGCTGCATTATTCTCTTCTTTAGTCAACTGAGATGACAGTAATGAGAGTATCTCATGCCGGCCCTGCTGGCCTGGCTCCCGGAGTCATCCCTGGTCCCACTGAGTCCTTGGCCTTCCCAACAGAGCTGAGGACCAGGAGTTGGCAGAAGGTGGCCATGACAGCAGATATTGAACTGGAAGCATTGTTGCTCAATCTAACGGGAACAGACCAGCTCGGCCACACTGCTGGCAGTGGTGGCCTGGTCCTCTGGGCTCACAAATTCTGTGTTCCTTAAGTGTTCGATGCTGAATCCATTCATTTTTGAGATGGTAGAGCAACATCTTGGTATGGGTGCTTGGGAAATGCAGAAAATGGAGAGGTAAGCTTCCCCTCTTATCTCAACGTGAGAAACAACTGTTGTTGGTAACACTTTCCTAGGTTGACTTCATGCAGTATGCGCATTATTTAGGCAAGTGTGGGGTGGTGCATGGCTGAAAGCTCAGCTCTGGAGAGGCGAAAGTTCAAGGTCATTCTCAGCTACAGTTCAGAAATGAGCACTGAGTTACCACATATTCTCAGCAGCTATGCCATCTCTGAGCTCAAGGAAGAGGGGAAAGAAATGGAAAGAGCTGGAACACAGGAAAACGGGCAAGAGATGCCATCTTTTGATCATGGCAGGGCCACTTCAGTTATCCTACAGCAGTTGTGGTTGTTTGCCCAAGACTGGCTCTGCTGGGCTGTCAAGATGGCTAGGTGGGTAAAGGTGCTTGCCAGCAATCCTGGAGACCTAAACTCAATTACAGGTACCACGTGATAGAAGGAGAGAACTAACTCCTGCAGGTTGTCCTCTGATATTCACGTAAGTAGAGGCATGCACGCGCACACATTCATGGAATAATAATAATATAATAATAATAGCAATAATAATAATAAATGTCTCTGTCCACAATCATGGATGCAGGAGGAGCTCATGAGGCCTTACTCAAGCCATGTTAAATCATTGGCTACTGAAAGATCGTGATAGAAGGGCAGTCATTGTCTTTAATGTGTCATGCTGGTGAGCCCACTAAGCTCCAATTGATAGTTCCACGCTTAGTTAAACTTAGTGTGTCACAAAAGGACATGAACATGGAGAAGGGATTTAGGATGGTCAGGAGTTGGCAAGGGTGGTTAGAGCATACAGAATGCATTTTATGCATGTGTAAAATGTCATTGAACAAATTACATCAACAAAAAGAACAAGCAAAATCAGTTTTATGATTATAAAAGTATTACATATTATCCCATAGGAACATTGGAGACTACAAACAAAACACTTGTCATCATGACATTTAGAGGTAACTATTATTAATATTTGCTGCATGTCATTTTCCCCCAATGTAAACATATAATATGGGGAATCATTGCTGGCTGAGACACACACATAATCTTGGCACTCAGGAGGCAGAGGACCTTCTCAAGTTCAAGGTCATCCTTGGATACCTAGCAACTTTGAGGCCAGCTAAGGCTGCACAGACCCTGTCTCAAGAAAAAATTTAAAAAAAAATTTCATTTCATTTTGACTATGAAATAACAGAATTGAGATCATGACGTGCATTTAATGTTAACCAAGGTCAAGAAAAAAGAGGGCCTGGTAGTACAAGCCTAACATTCCAGCTACTGTGGAAGCTGAAGCAAGATGGTCAAAAATTCTAGATTTTTCTGGGATACTCAGTGAGTCCCAAACCAGCCTGGGTTACAGAGTAAAATGCTAGAGAAAATAAGGAAAGAAGAGAGGGAGGGAAGGAGAGAGAGAGGAAAGGAGGGAGGGAGGGAGAGAGGAGAGGGGAGAGAGAGATGGAGGAAGGGAGGGAGGAAGGAAAGAAGAAGAGAAAGAATACAAAAAGATATTAGTTGATGGGTCACAAAAATGAAAATTAAGTATTACTGAGCATATGGAAAAATTGTATATTTGCATATTTCTGATAGAAATGTAGAATGTTTGACAGTTCCTCAAAAAGCTAACTACAGAATTACCAGGTGGTCTGATAATTCTACTTGTAGATACATATCCCAAAGAAAATAAACAGATACTCAAATAAGTGCTTATACAAAGGCTCATCCTGGCACTAATCACAGTAGCTAAAAAGGAGGGACACTCATCTATCTATTGCTGTGGGAGCACATTCTGCTCCTTCAGCCAATAGCCTTTAAGATACCAGCCCACTTGATTGTGGTCTCTTATACTATAAAAGCAATGGTAACCATGCACCTGCTCTCTTGCTTCTGGCTCCCGGTTCCAGCTGCTATTATTCATAATTCTGAACTGGTGTGGGATTGTTTTGTGACTTACATCATCAGTCTATCAGTGGCTGAATGGATACATAAATTGTGGCATATCTATACAAAGAAATACTATTCAATCATGAAAATAGATGAGCACATAATTCAATGAGATTGAACTTCAAAGAGTGTGGCAAATGAAAGCAGATAGACATAGAAGTCCATATTGATGGGGTCATTCCTATGAAACATTCAGAATAGATAATTCTTAGGGGAAGAGCAGGGATGGTTGCTAGGAACTAGAGGATGGCAGAAGGTGGAATTACAGTTTCCTTAAAGGGTGGTAAAAATGTTTTAAAATTAGATACAGAAATAACTCAACAATGGGGCCTCCTCACCAGCCCTAGGGTGCACTTTGTTGCAAGATATTTGATTACACTGTGTAAAGATGAGTCACTGTGACTGACTGAATAAAAAACTAAACAGCCAATAGCTAGGCCAGGAGAACAAGTGGGACTTCCAGCAAAGAGAGGATCTGGGTATGAAGCTAGGCACACAGAGGAGGTGCCAGGAGAGGCAGAACAAGTTGGAGGTGCAGAATGCAAGAAAGGTAAAAGGCCACATGGTAGAATAGGCTAACGTTTCTTAATTAGTGAGAAATCTTCATGTCATTATTTGGGAGCTGGCAGTGCAGAGCAAGGATCGTTACAGTGCCCCCATCAGAGTACCCTTCAATTGTAAAGTACGAAAGCATTCTTCTATAGTATCTTACCACCTTTTCAGTTGTGTTTCTCTTAGGTCCTTCACACACCTTGATTTGTGATTGCTTGCATGTATGTGTGCATGTGCGTGTGTGTTTATGTATGTACACATGTGCATGTGTGAGGTTTCTGCTTGGCTAGGCACAACCTGGAGCATTGCTGTAATGTCTTTTCTTTGTCTCCCAAATAACAACATGGAGACTTTTGCTTAGACTTGTCTCTAACTAGCTCTGATAACTTAATTAACCCATTTCTATTTACCTATGTGCTGACATGTGGCTTGTGGCTTTTCCCTCTCCTCCTCCATGTTCTGCTTCCACTGTGTCTGATTGGCAACTCCCGTCTCTCTGCTTCCCAGACTCTCTTCCTGGAAGTCCTGCCTATACCTCCTGCCTAGCTATTGGCTATTTAGCTTTTTATTAAAGCAAACACAGTGACATATCTTTACTCAGTGTAATCAAATATCCCACAACACATTGCCTCTGTCATATAGCAAGATTCTAAATATATGTATGATGGAGGAAGGTTAAGTAATAAAGAAACTGCTTGGCCTCATAGGTTAAAACATAGGTGGGAGGAGTAAACAGAACAGAATGCTGGGAGGAAGAGGAAATGAGCTAAGACTCGACAGCTCTGCTCTGTGGAGCAGAGACGACATGCTCCCCTCTCCCGGGTAGACGTGATAGATCTGCTCTCTGAGGCACACGCGATGAAGCTCCAACCCAGGATGGACGTAGCCTAGAATCTTTCCTGGTAAGCGCACCTCGTGGTGCTACATAGATTATTAGAAATGGGTTAAGAGGCTGAAACTAGTGGGCCAAGCAGTGCTTAAAAGAATACAGTTTCCATGTAATTATTTAGGGGCATAAGCTAGCCAGGCGGCCGGGGTGCTGGGGACACAGCCCCGCCGCCCCTATTACAACAGAAGGGTGCCCGACGTGGTAGCAACAATTTCTCGGGTCTGCTCTGCTTGCTAGAGGCAAGCAAGCACTTTCATCTAAGAGAGGCTTCCTGACTCAGCTTCAGCTGCAAAACCCTGCCGCTCTTAAGAGGTCCTGCCACGAAACATTTAAATGGTGTTGATGAAAAGCCGACTGAATGCTTGTTTGTTTTCAGCTGTAGCAGGAAAAAAGTTATGCTGTTTTAAAATGCCGGCTTTCTGGGCCATTCTGACAGGGCAAACTCTGACTCTTTTACGCAGGCGGTTCGTGCGGTTTGTAAGCACAGGCTGCTGAAGCTCGCTTGCTGGCAGGGACCTTGAAATGCCATAGTTGTGGCAATAAAGATGGCTACAGCCGGTATCTCTGCCATGAGGCTGGAAAGCTAAGGAATGGGCTGGATCCAGCTGTCAAAGCCACGGCTTTAGTCCTACTGAGATTGCTTGGTAAATTAAAGACTCATGTGGTCAGAAAAAGAGAGATATACAGTAAAGAGAGATTCAAAGACAAGGAAAATTTCTAAATGCTTTACAGTGTGTTAAAAATATGTGCAAACTAAAAGTTAAAGTTCTTAAAAGTAAAAAATGAAAGAAAGAGAGTAGTTGGGTGTGGTAGTACACACCTTTAATCCCAACACTTGGGAGGCAGAGGGAGATTGACCTCTGTGACTACAAGGTGTAGTAGCATACACCTTTAATCCCAATGCCTGGGAGGCAGAGACAGGCGGATCTCTGAGAGTTCAAGGACAGCCTGGTCTACAGAGTTATTCCAGGTCAAAGATACAGAGAACCTATCACAAAAAGCAAAAAATAAAAGTAAAAATAAACAAAATAGAGGTTAAAATAAAGCACACAATGATGGAAAATACACAGAGAATTTTGATACTGTATGCTATTATGCTCTCTTTGAATTATTTGAATGCTGAGGAAGGAGCAACAGCTGCTAAAAGATATTTGTTTATAAATGCTGCTGAACTAATTCAACATAGATATTTTGAAAATGCCTTGACTTTGAAATTTGGATCTAAGGTCATGATGCTTTGGAAAGGAGTTTCTTATTTTGTTTTCACAGAGGGTGAGAGTCTGTGGATTGCTTCCATCCCAATGTGGTATGATAGACCACGTCCTCCTGAAAGGTTGCTGTGAATACCCTCAAAAAATTACTTCATTCAACTGCCAACTGAGATGAACCTAGCAGACAGGTTATACCCTGAAATACCTAAATAACAGTGCCCCCATTCAGCAGGAAGCAGTTTGGAGAGAAAAAACTGTGCCCATATTCCCAAATATTGTTTATAAATGTTCTTTTACATTTAAAGGGGAATGTGATATAGATAAGAATAATTGATATGGATTTTGCTTTAGTGATTTAAATTTAAGGTCAATTTTGTTATATGTATATGTGTTTCTGATCTTGATTAAGGTATTGTGATTGTGTAGTTCATTTAAAAATGAAATGTATATAGGTTGTTAATGGATAATCATTAATAATAGTCAAGTTTGTAGTCATGTTAGTTAGATTTTCTAGATATATAGATATATATTTCAGTTAGATTGGCATTCTTCATATCTTTCAAAGACTATGGAATATGCTATTTAATGTTTTAATAACTTAGGGTTTTTCATGACAATGAGACATGTCTGCTCCTGGAAACACCAATCTACTTCAAGAAGAAGATGGGCATCGAAGAGGATCCTTATGGAGTTTGATAGCCATTTGGGCAAGAAACTGCTCTTGCCTGGACTACTGCATAAACTGGACACAGAGAACCCACAGAGACAGGACTACTGAACTTGCCTAAAGGTGAGATGATCTTTCGGGGTTCCTGATTCATGAAAGAGTGCGAGACATTCTGCAGGACACAGCAGATAGTGACTGAAGTGCCTTTGAATTTTCCTGCTTCATGGAAATGTCTGCTGGATACCATGGGCCTGAAGGCTGAAGATGGATGCCCCAACGGTACAGAGGAACTTTGGGTGACTGTCCAGGCAGCGAGATGTCTCTGTCATTTCTATAGTTTGAAAGTTGTTTATTTCTTGTTTGCTTAGGTAATATTGTATCTTTCTGGAGTCTTTGATGGAGTTGAAGAATAGATAGATAGTCATAGTTATAGTTTTCCATTGTTATGATAAAAGATAAAATAGATATAAATATTGTAACTGTAATTCTTGCTTTATAACTGTTTTGTTATATGTAATTTTGCTATGTTAAAGTTAAAGCCTTCCTTTTTGTTTAAACAGAAAAAGGGGAAATGATGGAGGAAGGTCATTGGTTAAGTAATAAAGAAACTGTTTGGCCCCATAGGTTAAAACATACGTGGGAGGAGTAAACAGAACAGATTGCTGGGAGGAAGAGGAAGTGAGCTCAGACTCGACAGCTCTCCTCTTGGGGGCAGACGCCTCAGAGAGATGCCATGCTCCCCACTCCCGGGAAGATGCATGCGATGAAGCTCCGACCCAGGATGGACGTAGGCTAGAATCTTCCCGGTAAGACTGGTGTTACACAGATGATTAGAAATGGGCTAAATTAATATGTGAGAATTAGCCTAGAAGAGGCTAGATAGAAATGGGCCAAGCAGTGCTTAAAAGAATACAGTTTGTGTGTTGTTATTTCGGAGCATAAGCTAGCAGGCGGTCGGGGTGCTGGGGACGCAGCCCCGCTGCTCGTATTACAACATATGTAGGTTAATTGGAGGGCTTACAATTTTCCTCCTCTATTGTCAGGCTTTATTTATTTATTCTTGTTTTGTTGTATTATGGGTTTTTCCTTATTTAGTTAGTTTTTTTTTTTTGGTATGTGTGTTCAGGCTGTTTGTAGACAAGACTGGCATGAGCTTGTTATCCTTCTGCCTCTTTTGTCCCAGGATTGCAGACTTGGGACACCATGTCAGGGCTTATAATAGTGTTTGATATCTCATCATTACATTTTCCCAGTCTTGCTCATTTTCTTCCATGCCTGTTTTGTCCATTGCTTTGTTCTTCTATAAAATTTTAGAATCAGCTTACCAGAGTTAATTTTAATCATGAATTTCTTATTGAAATCTCAACTGGAATTACATTGAAAAGAAATTATCTTTATAATATTGATTCTTTTACCCACAAAGAGAAGGGCTAGGGAGTTGAATGAACCTCTTGTCATGTGAAACATAAGGACCTGAGCTCAGATCCACAGCACCCCTATAAAAATCTGGGTGTTTTAATATACACTATGATCCTATTGTTGGGAAGGCAGAGACAGCAGGATACCTAGTGTCCCCTGAACTGATTAGCCCTGGGTTCAATAAGAAACCCTGCCCTAAAGAATATGAAAGAGAAAAAAAAGAATATAAAAGAAAGCAATTGAAGAAGATAGCTGATCTTGTTCTGGGTCTCCACTTACAGAAGGGAAAACCCTCCCCCACAAAAAAAATGTGTTACTTCATATGTCTTTGTTTTGCTTAGGTTGGATCCATGACCTTGAGTATAATGCTAAGCATATACTCTAATACTTTCCTAGGTCCCTAGCACCTGTAGTTTTCAGTTCTTTGTTGCTGTTTCTTTCTGGCTTCGTTTGTTTTTAAGTCAAGATCACACATAGCTCAGCTAGTCTCGAATCCTGATCCCCCTGTTTCTACCAACCAAGAGCAACCATGCTGGGTCTTGTCTGTTTTGTTTTATTGAGACAGCATTTCTCTGTGTAGCCCTAGCTGTCCTGGAACTCCCTCTGCATACCAGACTGGCCTCAAACTCAGAGATACACCTGGCTCCTCTGCCTCCAAGAATGTGGACTAAAGGTATATGACACCATGCCCAGTGGCTTGGTTCATTTTATTGGTTCATTTTATAAAAATTTACTTTTGTTTATATCTCTATGTGTGTATGCACACATGACTGAAGGTCTCTTTAGAGACCAGAAGATGGCATCAAATCCCATGAAATAACAGTTATAGGTAGTTGTAAGCCTCTTAATGTGGGTCTTGGGAACTCTAGGCCTATGCAAGAGCAGCAAGTACTCTTAACTGCTGAGCCATCTCTATAGACCCTTAAGTTGATTTTTTAAAAGATGTTGCTTAATAATGTGACATAAAATCAGTTAACTTTCCAGGTGGCATAAAAGAACAGCTTTCTTAGTTAAAAAACATTTGATTATGTATTTAATTTCTAATATACATAAGTACTATTTTATAATAAATATAAATATATTAAATACTTACATTTTGTTGCATTTATTTATTCATTGTGTGTATGTGTGTGTGTGTGTTTGGACAGGAGTAGATGCCATGTAGAGGTCAGAGGACAATTTATAGCAGCTGGTTCTTTCCTTCTATCATGGGAGTCCCAGAACTGAAACTCGGGTTATGATGCTTGGCAGCAGATACTTTAACCCACTGAGCCATCTTGTCAGTTTTGAGCTCAGGGATTATTGACCTGTACCACCACACCCAATTGTTGTTGGGGTTTCTGACCTGCCTGGTTCCCACAATCATTAAGCCCCAAAGAAATCACACAGAGGTCTACATTAATTATAAACTGGTTGGCCCATTATCTCAGGATTCTTATTGACTCTTATCACCATTATTCTTGTCTATGTTAGCCACAAGGCTTGGTACCTTTTTCCATGAGGCAGTTATATCTTCCTTGCTCTGTGGCCAGGTCAGGACTGAAGAATCTGCTTCCTTCTTCCCAGAATTCTCCTTTTCTCATTGATCCAACTCTACTTCCTGTCTGGTTGTCCCATCTATACTTTCTGCCTGCTACTGGCCAATCAGTGTTTATTTAAAATATAATTGACAGAATACAGACCATTGTCCCACACCACTTCCCCCTCTTTTTTTTTTAAAAAAAACAAGAACTCTGAATCTAATACCCTTTGTTTAGCTTTTCTCCTTACCATTAGCCATAACAACTTGTAACCAACATTCTAAACAAAGGAAAATATCCATAGTCCATTTTTTGGGAATGTGGGCATAGTTTTTCAGGCTACTTCCTCCTGGTTGGGGACACTGATAATCTTATGGGGACCTAAAGAAAATTTAGAATTATGATCAAGTCCTGTGAGTATTGATCATCTTAGGCAGCAGTCTTGAATCTGTTCTGGATGTAGAATTCAGACATTTGGGCCATCTGTTCCTACTGGAGATTTCTCAGGTGGTCTTCCTTGATCAAACCTAATTTTTCTTAACTCAAAATGAATCCACAGCCTCTCATTTCCTGTGGAAACAAAAGCAAATCCTCTTCTCCAAAGTAACATACCTTTTGACTTCAATTTTGAAGTCAAGGAATTTTCAAAATACCTATGTTGGATTAATTCAGCAGCATTTATAAACAAATATCTTTTAGCAGCTGCTCCTTCCTCAGCATCCAAACAACTCAAAGAGAGCATAATAATACACAGTATCCAGATTCTCTGTGTGTTTTCCATCTTTATATGGCTTTATTTTAAACTTTATTTCTTTTATTTTTACTTTTAATTTTTGGATTTTTGAGACAGGTTCTCTGTGTATCTTTGGCTGTCCTGGAACTTCCTCAGTAGACCAGGATGTCCTTGAACTCAAAGAGATCCACCTGCCTCTGCCTCCCAAGTGCTGGGATTAAAGGTGTGTGCTACCACACCCAACTATTCTCTTTTTTTTTCTTTTAAGGACTTTATGCTTTTTTTCTCCCAAGCCTACATATATATATTTTTAAACACATAGTAGACCACTTAAAGATTTTTTTTCATCTTTGAATCTACCTTAACTGTATATCTTTCTCTTTTTCTGACCACATGAGTCTTTAATTTACCAAGCAATATGGGTAGGATTAAAGCCGTGGCTTTGACGGCTGGATCTAGCCCATTCTTTAGCTTTCTGAGATTCCAGCCTCATGGCAGAGGTACCAGCTGTAGCCCTGTTTATTGCTACAACTCTGTGGCATTTCAAGGTCCCTGCAAGCAAGCAAGCTGCAGCAGTCTACTCACAAACCACACTCAAATGCTCTATAGCTGGACCTCTTGCCTGAATGAGTCAGAGTTTGCATAGGCAGGACGTCCCAGAAAGCCAGAATTTTAAAATGGCGTGGCTTTTATCCTGCTATGGCTGAAAACCAAAAAGCATGTGGTTAGCTTCTCATCCACACTATTTAAGTGTTTCATGGCAGGACTTCTTAAAAGAGCTGCAAGGTTTTGCAGCTAAAGCTGAGTCAGGAAGCCTCTCTTAAATGAGACACATTTGCCTCTAGCAAACAGAGCCCACCTGAGAAATTGCTGCTATCAACAAGTCATGCTTTACTCTTTTTTGTCTAGAATAACTTCCCAAGCTCTCTCAGGCTTTATGTAGATGCAGTTGTCCTTGTGGGCACCAATCTTATATCAATTCTTTGGGGTTTTTTAAGATTTATTTTTATTTTATGTGTATGGGTGTTCTTACTGTGTATCTGTACACATGCATGAAGTACCCTTGTAAACCAAAAGAGGACACTGGGTACCTTGGAACTGGAGTTGCAGGCTGTTGTGAGTTGTCTTGTGGGTTCTAGGAATGGAACGTGGGTCTGATGTGAGAAGTCCTTCTTTATGTGTTTTGCTTTTATTGGTTAATGAATAAAGAAACTGCTTTGGCCTGTGATAGGGCAGAGTAGAGTTAGGCAGAAAAACTAAACTGAATGCTGGGAGGAAGAAGGCGGAGTCAGGGAGAAGTCATGTATCCCAACTGGAGACAGATGATGGATGGAACCTTGCTGGTAAGCCACAGCCACTTGGCAATGCACAGATTTAAAGAAATGGGTTGGTTTAAGATGCAAGAGCTAGCCAATAAGAAACTAGAGCTAATAAGCCAAGCAGTGATTTAATTATATAGTTTCTGTGTGATTATTTTGGTTCTGGGCAGCCAGGAACAAACAAGTGGCCACTGCCTACACCTGGCCCTCTGCAAGAACAGCTAGTACTCATAACTAGAGACTCCAACTTCCTTGTTTCATTTCTCATGCTTGGTAATAAAGGAAATAAGATATTACTTTATGTTTTTTATCTAATTAGGTTAGGACCTCTCAGAATTGGCCAAATGGTGAAACCTTATCTCAAGTCAAACTCCCAAACAAAACAGAATAAAACCTGGCATTATAATTTAGGTTTAGTTTTTTAGGACTTTTTGAAGCTAGCTCCTTTTTCTCTCATAAGCTGTTTAGGAGTTCACTGTTGATAATTTTTTAAGTGACAGAATTATTTTCTTGAAAAATTTGTCTGCTTTACACTTTCAAGTCATAAAAAAAGATACCAATGTCCCCAGATACATCGCAAAATAACCAGCAAATAGTATCCCAGCATCTCTTGACCTAGAGAACCTTGTCTGTTCCTCTCCCTCCATGCAAAATATACCTGCAGTTCAGGTGCTGCAGAGACAGTTTGGCAGGTAAGAGTGTGCATGACCTGAGTTTGGTTCCCAGCACCCATGCCTGATGGTTCACAGTAGCCTGTAATTTCAGCTCCAGGGGATCTAACGCCTCTGGCCTCTGAGAGCAGGGCTTGTGCTCACATGCACCTCCCCCACATGAGCCCCAGCTTATGCACATCATATCATTTTTAGGTTCTTTAAATATAACCACAGGGGCTGGAGAGTTGGTTCAGGGGTTAAGAGCACTGGCTGCTCTTCCAGAGGAACCAGGTTCAGTTCCCAGCACCCACATGGCAGCTCACAACTGTCTGTAACTCCGGTTCCAGGAGATCAACACCCCCACACAGACATATATGGAGGAACAAACAATTAAAAATATAATATAACCACAGTCAAGGAAATTAGAACAATAAGAGGGGGAATCCAAATTCATATATTCTGGATTCAAGGGCTGATTTGGTACCTGAGAAATGTGGGGGTCTGGGTAAGTGAACTCTCTGAATGTCAGTTCTGTCTTCTGTAAAATTAGGGGGAGTGGAGTGCTAGCTTCCACAGAGACATCGGTAAGTGTTTTATGCTTAGCAATCATTCAATAAGTAGTATTGATTTTTATCAGCCTAGCTTGCTGATTACATTTATTCATTCATTCATTTGAGGCATGGTCTAGGCTGTCCTCAAACTCCTTACAGAGCCAAAGATGACTTTGGATTTCAGATCCACCTACTTCTACTTATGCATTAGGCTTTTGCAATGCTGGGGATAGGACCCAAGGTTTTGCTCATGCTATGGCAAGCATTCTACCCACTGAACTGCATTCTCATTCCTTACTTACTTATATACACCATATAAACATATGCACAATATATACATATATAATATACACATTGTGTATATGTATGTGTGTGTATATATACATATGTGTGTGTGTGTAGGCCAGAAGTTGGTGTAAGGTGTCTTAGGAAGTCCTAGGAATCCTCCTGTCTCTGCTCCCAGCGCTGAGCTTAGAAGTATACACTGCTGCACCTGCTCCTCTTTTAATGTGGGTTCTGGGGCTCAGCTGTGGGTCCTCATGTTTGGGCTGTGAATGCTGTACCAATTGAGCCCCATTGCCAGTCCTGGCCCTATATTTTAATGCTACCATGTTTGGTCTCTATGATTATTCTCCAGGTTTGTAAAGATCAGTGTTCCAAATAGCTTTGCCGGCCATATGTCCAATATATTTTTGCCTCTTTTGTTTCTGTACATACAAATACACAGGATTGACACAGGTGTACACACATACATACACACACACACACACACACACACGGTGAGTGTCTGCTGCTCTTCTTTATATGTAAATCATGTACATAAACGCGAACAACACAGATCCCTCAAGCTGGGGTCCACATCCTTCACGAAGGCCATATCATCTGCAGATACATTCTGACTCACCAGTCACACTTGAAACCTACCGGCCCTCTGACAGACCCCAAGCCTCTCGCAATAGCTATATCCAATCACGCAAAGCCTCTCCACTAGCTCCAATATGGGCAGGTACCTTATTCTTGCTTCCTCTGCAGATGATTTTATTTTAGTTGTTTTTGTTTTTGTTGTTCTAGAGAGTTTATCATCTGTCCCTCTTTCTCCCTACCCAGCCCCCAAACCTCCCCCTCCAGCTTCCATTGCGCATGTGTTATGCATCCCTCCCCCATCCTGGGTACCAGTTGGGCACTTTAGGGTGCTGGCAGTTGAAGAGATGGAGTCGCTTCCTCGGGAACACCGGGCCCCTTAAAACGCTGCTAACCGGAGCCGCCTTCCTCCCTGCTGCCTTCAGCAAGGATGGAGTGAAAGAGGAACCCTTGGCTGCTCACGAGGATTAGCAATGGAATTAAAGCAATCTCTGTCTGTCCATCTGGAAGCTGAGAAGCCTCTGAGGCGCTACGGGGCGGTGGAGGAGACAGCATGGAAAGCAGAGCGACTGGGAAGTAAGTGTTTGGGCAAGGAATGGGTGGGGACAATGAGGACCCGTGTGCTGGAGCTGGTGACTCCTAGTGCGGGGGTGGGGGGAACGTGGGTGAGCTGACAGGGGAAGCGCCCCCACAGACCGGCTTCCAGTGTTGCACAGCAGCGATGTTCTCCCTACAAACAAAAGAGGGGACCTTCCAGGGCTGGGCTGCACCGGGAGGCTCCTCAGGAAATCACAAGCAGCTAAGCCAGGAAGAGCCTGGGCCGATCAGGGAATCTCAGATCCGGGAGCCGGAGGCTGCTGCTGCGAAGGATAGTCTTTCCTGCCGCCCAGAAAGGAGGATATTAGAGCGTTGAAATGCTTGAGGTCGCAGGAGCCAAGGGCCAGCTTGGGAAGCGCCCACGTACTGGAGATGGGGGAGTGTCTGCTTGCTTCCCTGCCTTGAGGTTCAGGGCATAGCTTAAATCCCAGCATCTTCCCACCCCTCCTGGGTCAGACGAGAGGTGAAAGGGCAAGCAAGGGCAAGGTCAGCCCGCACACCCCCACTCTTCTGGTCCTTGACTTGATGATCCGATTTGGTTTGTGTTCAGCTGCAGCTGGTGGCTTTGAAACAGATCTCTGCACTCGCCGATTCTCTCTGTGGTGTTTGGTATCAACAGACATTGCTAAATATATTCAAGACTTTTCCTTTCAATTTGCTTGATATGATACTTTAAGTTGCAAAGTGTGGAGGCTGCCTGGAAAGTCTAGGGTCACTGATGTCTCTGCAACTCTAGGGATTTCCCAGTGTCCTCCACCCCACCTCCTGCTCTGGTATGGCTTGCTCAGCAGCCCTGGTGTATGTAGTCTCCCGGGCTGGAAGAAGCCCTCTTGTCTTCTTGGGAACCTGCAGCTGCCAGCTCTGAGGCAGGGTCTCCAGGCTCAGTGACCTTTCCCAGCAAGAGTCGCTGAGTTACATGTACTTAAAGTATTATAAATACTCTCCTTCCCGTCTTCACTCAGGAGAAAGTGTGTGTGTGTGTGTGTGTGTGTGCATGCACACATGGTTGTTTTCTTTATACTTGTAACTGTGGACTCAATAGCTTAGCTATAGTGTGTTTGGATCTCCATTCCTGTTATAGTGGGTGTCATAATCTTTCCAACCTCTCTCCTTTCATTTTCTTTCTCCTTTTAAGACCCGGGTCCATTCTTCTGCTTCACCCTCTCTAACTCTTTGGCTTTGGCATTTTGAGGTAATCTCAAGGGTGCAGGTCTGTTTTACAAGCTCAAAATAATGCCACAATCGGGTGCCTTTTATTGTTAGATCGCCATGTCCTGAGAACTTAGACACAGCGCTTCATTTCACCACTGCCACTACTTTGTGTGGGCTTGAGACACCCTGGCATGAGAAGGCTGGGACTTTCCAGGTGACACAAACAGGATTCAGACCCAGTTGGCTGAACTCCACACATCTGTGGTGAAGGTTTACTGCTTTCATAGTTCAGGAGCCTTCCTGGTCTATTTCAAAGATGGTTAGTGATGTCACAGCAGATAGTGGCCCTGTTGGTCCTGCAGTCCACAGTGCTAGAAAGAACACTGGGTCCCCATAGAGTAGAAGCCAGCCACAGTTGAGGACTCTCAGGTTTGACTAGGGCTTTTTGGCTGACAATGTGGCAAGGGGCATCTCTGTCCTCACTCTGCTCTGTCCTCTGAAGGTGGGGATAATATTATATACCATATGGCTTTATCATGAATACTAAAGATGGTGCATGCAACACTCAGGGGAGATCTCAGGACACAGTTATATTTCAATAGCTCATCCTCCTTTCATCCTTTCCATGAAACTGCATAAAGGAAGACTCTGGGTTAAAAATGCAATATTTGGCAGATCTGTGAGTCCTAGGCCAACCAGGTCTACATAGCAAGTTCCAGGCCAGCCAGGGCTACAAAGTAAGACCCTGTCTCAAAACTAAAATGAAAAGCAAGCTGAAATATTGATCAGTTCTATAACAGCTCACACCCCACTATCCCTCACTATCCCCCTACTATCCCCCCACTATCCCCCACTATCCCCCCACTATCCCTCACTATCCCCCCACTATCCCCCACTATCCCCCACTACCCCCACTATCCCCCACTATCCCCCACTACCCCCACTATCCCCCCACTATCCCCCACTATCCCTCACTATCCCCCACTATCCCTCCACTATCCCTCCACTATCCCCCCACTATCCCCCACTATCCCCCACTATCCCCCCACTTTCCCCCACTATCCCCCACTATACCCCCACTATCCACCACTATCCCCCCACTTTCCCCCACTATCCCCCACTATATCCCCACTATCCACCACTATCCACCACTATCCCCCACTATACCCCCACTATCCCCCACTATCCCCCACTATCCCCCACTATCCCTCCACTATCCCTCCACTATCCCCCCACTATCCTCCACTATCCCCCTACTATCCCCCCACTATCCCTCCACTATCCCCCCACTATCCCCCACTATCCCCCACTATCCCCCACTATCCCCCTACTATCCCCCCACTATCCCTCACTATCCCCCACTATCCCCCACTATCCCCCCACTATCCCCCACTACCCCCACTATCCCCCCACTATCCCCCACTATCCCCCACTATCCCCCACTATCCCCCACTATCCCCTACTATCCCCCACTATACCCCCACTATCCCCCACTATCCCCCACTATCCCCCACTACCCCCACTATCCCCCACTACCCCCACTATCCCCTACTATACCCCCACTATCCTCCACTATACCCCCACTATCCACCACTATCCCCCACTATCCCCCACTATTCCCCACTATCTCCCACTATCCCCCACTATACCCCACTATCCCCCTACTATACCCCCACTATACCCCCACTATCCCCCACTATCCCCCTACTATACCCCCACTATACCCCCACTATCCCCCACTATCCCCCTACTATACCCCCACTATCCCCCACTATCCCCCACTATTCCCCACTATCTCCCACTATCCCCCACTATCCTCCACTATACCCCCACTATCCACCACTATCCCCCACTATCCCCCACTATTCCCCACTATCTCCCACTATCCCTCAAGGTCTCGTATGACCCAGCCTGGCCTCAAGCTCTGCAAACCAAGGATGACCTTGAATTCTCCTGCCTCTCCTCCCAAGTGTTGGGTACAGGTGTGTGGCAGCCAACATGCCAGACTCCTTCCTCCCTCCTCCCTTACAGCTTCCTCGCTCCTCCCTTACCCCTCCCTCGCTCCTCCCTTACAGCTTCCTCGCTCCTCCCTTACAGCTTCCTCGCTCCTCCCTTACAGCTTTGCATTCTCTCGCCTTTTCATCGGGGAAAACACAATTTAAGCATATAGGGAAATCGAGGTAAGAATTTAATTTATGCCATCTAAGTCCCTGAAAATTTTGTGCTTCTGACTCCCTGATCCTTTCTGTTCCAAACCATCCAAGTTTCTGAGACTTGTTTCATGGTTCAATAGCAGATCATTTTTCTTGTGCGCATTGGCACAGAACCCCAAACCTGTCCCCTAGCTCTTTAAGCTGTTCACATCTGAAATCTCCTCAAAGCAGGGATCCAGAGGCTCACTTTAGAAACTTGAATTTGGCAAGTTTTGGTATTTTGATTCCTGTTTACAATCAGGCATTTGGGGATTTTTGTTTGTGGTAGATGTCTTCTCAACTTCCAAGTGATCTACAGAGCTATCCCATAGGTTTGGGCCTCTATTTGTTTATTAATGAAGTGTGGAAATTAGTAGCACTGGGGCTATGGGCAAACTACTGCAAGCCGGTGCTGTAACACTGACGTGATGAAGGAAGAAAGATCCCATCAAGAAGATTCTTCCTCACTTCTGCATGCATTTAAAGATATTTCTGAAGAACCGAAAAAAGGAGAAAGATGGTAGACTTGGTTGCTCTTAGCTGAGATTGTATTAACTGCTTCCTTTCATTTCAGATAGAATATTTAAGTATTTATGTCCTCTGACTTATTTACACACAAGGTCTCATGTAGCCCAGGCTGGCCTTGAACCAGCTATATAGCCAAAGATGACCTTGTCATGTTATTACATTGTGTGTGTGTGTGTGTGTGTGTGTGTGTGTGTGTGTGTGCATTCAAGCATTGTGGCATACATGTAGACATCCAAGACAATTTGCAGAAGTCGGTTCTTTCCTTCTATCATGTAGATATCATCAGGCCCGGTGTCACAAGTCCTTTACTGGCTTGACCTTCTGATCCTTCTGCTTCTACTCCTGAGTTTATGGGCACCACCATGCCTGGGTTTGCACTGATAGGACTCAGACTAGGGACTGTGTGCATGCTAGGCAAGTGCTCTGCCAACTGAGCCCTCAACTACAGCATTTACTTAATTTACTATCATTCTTATTTGTGGTACTGGAGCCTGAACACAAGGCCCTGTGAATGCTAGACAAGTGCTCTATCACTAAAGCCATATTTTAAAGTCATCTTAGCCTTGAACCCCTCACTGTAGTCCAGGTAAGAACCTGGAACCCTCTCAGGCCTGTACCACCTGGTGCAGCTCCAGGTCCAGTAGAGCTGGAGACGTGATGTACTATAGTCACAGTAGGAGAACAGAAGCGGTGCGAGGGTCCATGCCTGTCATCTAAGCCCTAGGTGGAGAGGCAGGAGGACCTGGACTTCAGGCTCTTCCTTGGCTACAAAGAGTGTTTGAGGCTAGTCCTGTCAAAAGCAAATAACTAAAAATGGCAGAACAGGAGTTGGAAGTCAGGTGAAGTAAGTTCAAACTAACCCTGTCCTCTCCAGTTCTGTTACCATGGGCATATAGTTGAAGATATATTACTGGTAGCTTTATCTGTAAAATAGGAATAAATGGGGGCTGAAGAGATGACTCAGTAGTTAAGAGTCCTTGACCCAATTTCAGTTCCCAGCAACCACACTGGGTGGCTCATAACCATCTGTACCTCCAGCTCCAGGAGACCTGACACTGTCTTCTGAACTATACAGACACCTTTATAAGTGTACACACAAATAAATAAAATAAACTCTTTAAAATAGGAAGAATCATAGTAACAGATGCTTGGGGCTTGCTCTTGAAGGACAGAATGAGGTCATTTAACACACAACCTTGTGTGCTACAAGCCCCAGGTCAATACCAAATGGCTGTTGTTACAGCAGCCAAGTAGAAGCCCTTTGTATGTGAAGGGATCATTGAGAAGCTGTGTGGATGACGACGGCATTTATGCTACCTTCTTCACAGAAGTGTGTACAAAAAGACACTTTTTGTCTTGTTTTGATTTTTGAGACAGGGCTTCTCTGTGTAACAGCCCTGGCTGTCCTGGAACTTGCTTTGTACACCAGGCTGGCCTCAAACTCCCAGAGCTCCTCCCGCTGCTGGGATTAAAGGCGTGGCCACTGCCGGGCTAGAAAGACTTTTCCAGTGCCCTACTTCCTGCTCCTTTTTAGTTCTGGGGACTGAACTGGGGCCTCACGAATGCTAGAAAGTCATCTAGTATTTTCTCACTTGAGACAGATTCTAAGAAATTGCTTCCATTATCCCTTGCCCTCTTTAACCTTTAGCCCAGGCTAGCCCCAAAGTTGAGCTCCTCTGTCTCCACCTCCCACCCATCTTTGACAGCATTTTCCTGTAAGCAGTGGGTTGTTTTGTTTTTTTTTTAATAACTCGGCTGGAAAATTCATAGTGACATTTTACTGTAGCAAGGTCCACAAAAATGTTGCTTCCCACTACTGTAAGTAATTAAGGGAGACACGAAGACACAGTGCCTTTGAGAAAGCCTGGGGCTCTCAAAGAGCACAGTGGCCTGTTGTTAGGGTCGCGTCTTGGCAAATCTGCGTGTGCCCTAAAGGATGGTCAGGACTGGGGGAGGAGATGAGGAAAAGATGGCCCGGTGGAAGGGGGAGAGGGGGCACCAAGGGCATCGGGGTGGGAGAGGCTGTGGTAAAGTTGCCAGCCTAGGCAGCAATCTTCCCAGAAGCCCCTGGAAGGTGACTGTTCTTTACAAGTCCAGGGATGTGAAGCGACTAGTGATTGGAGCATTAACTGACCAGCAACTCTGTTAATAAACAATACAGAGCTTGAAGTAATGTGACTTTGCTGCCACTCTGTGTGACACATTGTTGGGGGAAGGTTTAACTCATTTCCCTTGACTTTCTAGTTAGGACGGACAATTGTATTATTTCTTATTTTATTTTTAGCATTTTTCCTTCTTTTTTTTTGTTTTTGTTTATTTTGGCTTTTTCCTTTTGTGCTTTTGAGACAGGGTTTCTCTATAGTTTTGGAACCTGTCCTGGAACTAGCTCTTGTAGACCAGGCTGTCCTCGAACTCACAGAGAACCTCCTGCCTCTGCCTCCCAAGTGCTGGGATTAAAGGGGTGCGCCACCACCACCAGAATGCTGCATTCTCCTTCTTAGTATAAAAATAATGTGTTCACTTTTTGTTGTACTCTAGAGTCGGGACCTCATGTACCCCAGGCTAGCTTCCACTCACCACAAAGCCAAAGATATCCTCAAGCTCCTGATTCTTCTGCCTCCACCATGAAAGCGCTGCCGTAGCAGTGTTCACGAAGGGCACAGCACTGAGCAAGGCAAAGGCCCTCCCATATTCAGGGGATGTCAGGGTTAGGGATGAGGGTGTCAGATAATGTCTTAGCAGCATGCCAGCCATGATACATGTTTTCTGGGAATTGTCAGAGAGGAGCCCTGCTCATCTGGCCATCAGGAAGTGACTGTTTGTTGAATGTTTTGACATTTTGACATGCAAATAGCAAGGGATCCAAGCTCTGGATGCAAAGACAGAGTATTCTAGGAAGAGGCAGGTGGCTAAGCTTAGCAGCTGGGACCCAGTGAGTCAGGGCAAGGTGGTGCTTATTTAAAATAAAATAAAAAATAAATAATATATTTATTCTGTGTGTGGGAAGGGCATACGAAGGTCAGAGGAGAGCAGCCCATTCCTTCCTTCTACTATGTGGGTCCTAGGGTGGTCAGTTTTAACAGCAGGCCCTTTACCCACTGAGTCATCTTGCTAACCCCTGCAAGGACAAACACAGGATGGCTTTTGTTTTCAAATGCTGCGCTGGCTACTGGGAGAGAGTAGGACCACAGAGGGACAAGCTGTGATCCCCACAACAGTGCTTGAGCAGCAACGACACTGCACTTCCTCCTTCCTGATGACAGCCATTCTCAGCAAATGGAGAAATGGCCTTGAGTGTGAAGGGCTGACAAGGGACAGAGACAGCATGGCTAGTTTTGGGAGAATGAGCATTGAGTGAAGCTACCCTCAGCTGGCAGGCAACAAGGTCAAGTTGTGGAAACTGTAGAAGCAGAGGTTGGAGTTAAAGAGATGCTGGTATTAAAGAATCTGGTGTGTGGTGGGGGCGGGCCTCAAACTCTTAATGGTCCTTCTGCCTCAACTTCCTGACTATCAAAATTATAGGCATGAGCTATCACCATTGTAACTGATGGCTCATGTTTTATGTTTACTTCCTATGTGTTAAATGAAGGAGGAAATGTCAGGGGTGTTTATTGTTGGTGTGTGTGTTTTCTCTGTATAGCTCTGACTGTCCTGGAACTCACTCAGACTCAGAGATCCACCTGCTGGGGTAAAGGCATGTGCCACCACCCACCACGCCCACGCCTTGCTATCTGAATGGTTATTAAATGGTTGTTAATAATACACAGTTGCTGAGAGTCAGCTCAAGCTCATTCACTTCTCATGCAATTCTGTGCCATAGGCAGAGTTGTAATTCCCATTCTGTGCTTGGGGGAACTGAGGGACAGGGAGAAAAAGGAAGTTGCTGAAGAGCTTTTTATATGTATTATTTAGTTTTTAAAGACTATATAGGTCTGACTGTCCTGGAATTCCCTCTGTAGACCAGGCTGTCCTCAAACTCACAGAGATCTGCCTGTCTCTGCCTCCTGAGTGCTGGGATCAAGGGCGTGCATCATTATGGCTGACCTGCTGAAGGTCTTACAGTCATTGGTGGAGCCTAACCTGGTTCTAGGCTTCTCTGACTCCAAGTGTCTCCTTCCAGCTAGGTCCGGTATTCCTGGCCTACTAAAGGGGCAACAGAGATTGGAAATAAAGCAAGACACAGCCTGGAGCCTCAGAAAGCATACAGATGTGGGGAGAGGGGATGAAGTTAAAGCTAACAGTGTGGAATGAGACCTTTGCTCCATGGGAACACAGCGGGAGTAAAAGGAGACTGAGCTCACAGAGGGACTTCAGGCGGACAGCAAATAAGGATGTTTGCATTGGGCCTGTGAACTACGCAGTTTTTAGAAGTGAAAAGAGGTGAAAAGGACATTTCAGGTTAACTACCAGTTTGAAGGGAGGGCATCTCAGGTAAGCCGCCTGCTCAAGGCGCGGGGGGGAGGGTGATTTCAAAAGCGGGAGGCCATGCACTAGCTTAGGGTTTTGCTTTGTTTATTTTTTTCCTGGCTTAATGAAATATATTTCCATTGGCTTGTGTGCTATTCCACGTGGTTCCCTTATGGCAATCACATGTTTCCTCCATGCACATGTGGTTTGGAAACTTCAGAACACTGCTTGTGAGTGTCCCTGAAGAGGCTAACACACTTGCTGGACAGGTTGAACGCCTAATGTGTACTAACCTCAGAGACACAGAGTAGAAAAAGCCCAGGTTCTGTCCTAGAAGAATTCTCTGCCTGTGTTCCCTTTTTTCACTCTGCTGCTTCTTAGCAGCTGGACTCTTAGGCAATGCGCCTCACATCCTTAACCCTCATTTTCCTAATCTGTAAAGTGGGCACAGTCCCCTGAGGACTAAATGGGGCAGTGCCAGTAAGCACGGTGTTTGACATATCTGTGTCTATGCTACTGAAAGACACGGTGTTAAGGGTCAGTCAGCTTATCTGAAGTTTATTAAGAAGCGTCAGAGGTAGGAGGAAGGCTTGGTGGATAAAGGCACTTACCATCAAGCCCAAAGACCTGTCACCAGAACTGGCTCCCATAGGTTGTTCTCTGACCCCTACACGTGCACACAGCACCCACTTATCAGCTCAAAGGGGTGCGTGCGCCAAGCTGAAGAGATGGCTCAGTCAGAAAAATGCTTGCTGTGGAAGCATGAGAGCCCAAAATCAATCCCCAGATCCGACATAAAAATGATGGCTTTGGAGGCATGCACTTTTATTAACTCAGTGTTGGGGAGTGGACACAGGAAGATCTGTGAGACTCCATGGCCAGCTAACATAGCCTACTTGGCAAACCACAGGCAATAAGATATCCTTTCTTCAAAGGAGAAGGTGGACAGTGCTTAGGGACACTGCTGTCACTCATGCACACACGTGTGTAGGGAGCTGCTGTCACTCATGCACACACGTGTGTAGGGAACTGTCACTCATGCACACACGTGTGCAGGGAGCTGTCACTCATGCACACACACACGTGTGTAGGGAACTGTCACTCATGCACACACGTGTGTAGGGAACTGTCACTCATGCACACACGTGTGTAGGGAACTGTCACT
Organism: Microtus oregoni; assembly: GCF_018167655.1. Lineage (NCBI taxonomy): Eukaryota > Metazoa > Chordata > Mammalia > Rodentia > Cricetidae > Microtus > Microtus oregoni. Next base: position 31,863,947 of record NW_024543086.1, read on the forward strand.
CATGCACACACGTGTGTAGGGAGCTGCTGTCACTCATGCACACACACACGTGTGTAGGGAACTGTCACTCATGCACACACGTGTGTAGGGAACTGTCACTCATGCACACACGTGTGTAGGGAACTGTCACTCATGCACACACGTGTGTAGGGAGCTGCTGTCACTCATGCACACACACACGTGTGTAGGGAACTGTCACTCATGCACACACGTGTGTAGGGAACTGTCACTCATGCACACACGTGTGTAGGGAGCTGCTGTCACTCATGCACACACGTGTGTAGGGAACTGTCACTCATGCACACACGTGTGTAGGGAGCTGCTGTCACTTATGCACACACACACGTGTGTAGGGAACTGTCACTCATGCACACACGTGTGTAGGGAACTGTCACTCATGCACACATGTGTGTAGGGAGCTGCTGTCACTCATGCACACACACACGTGTGTAGGGAACTGTCACTCATGCACACACGTGTGTAGGAAGCTGCTGTCACTCATGCACACACGTGTGTAGGGAGCTGTCACTCATGCACACATGTGTGTAGGGAGCTATTACTCATGCACACACGTGTGTAGGGAGCTGCTGTCACTCATGCACACACACACACGTGTGTAGGGAACTGTCACTCATGCACACACGTGTGTAGGGAGCTGCTGTCACTCATGCACACACGTGTGTAGGGAGCTGCTGTCACTCATGCACACACGTGTTTAGGGAACTGCTGTCACACATGCACAAGCTGATATAAGAAATGCCTGCTAGGTGGTGAACTGACTGTCCAGTGCTCACCACATTGCCCGCACCTGGACCCTTCTTATTCAGTCAATAGTCATTGGCTGGGAGGCTGGTAACCCAGAAGGCCTAGGTGCAAATGTATTCTGTAAACCTCCAATACTATGGCATTGAAAGTCAGAGTCTTGATTAGTCTGTTTGGCTATCCATCTGCTCGACATCATTTGTTCCAGAGGCTGTGCTTAGATCAATATTCTTACTTTCTTTTTGCCAGAAGTGAGGTTTTCATATCCCATATCAGGAATGGCACTGTTGTTGGGAAACAGTTACATTGAGAATGTGGGTAGAGACTGGGGTAGGCTCCCCACAGGTACCAAGATCCCCAGTGCTTAGATACAACCAGAGGTGGCACACTGCTCATAACCATGGCTTCTTTAGATTCTCAAACACACGTGCACACACACACGTCACGTGCATGCACACACACACACACACACACACACACACACACACACACACAAAGCCAAAACCACTTTTAGCATCTGATCCATTGCTTCTTGGCTAAGATCAAGTGAATCATATTGGTCCATTCAAAAGGCGTTCAGATTCGTGAGGGAACGGGAACGTGCTGGTAGGATTGTGGCAGGTTGCCGTCTTTTCGGAAGTTGATCGGATAACAACTCAGCATATTCATACGGGGGCTGTAGGGATGGCAGTAAAGCACCTCCATAATCGCATGAGAATAAGCGCGGTGCATCAGTGTGCTTCTACAATCCCAGAACTAGGGCGGTGGACATGGAAGGACTCCTGGTGTTCCTAGCCAGGCAATCCAAGTCAGAGGGTTGCAGTTTCAGTGAGAAAACCTGTCTCAAAATATAGATGGGGGAGGATAGAGGAAGACACCTAACATCAACCTCTGGCCTCCTCACCCTTGTGCACACTCACCTGCTCCTATAGAAACATGCACGCGCACACACAGACACACACACACACACACACACACACACACCTTACTGATGCTAACTTTTATTAAATACAAAGACATTTATACATTCTGAAGAGAAACTATAGAAGTCTGTACCCTGGAACTAGAAACACTACTTTACAAAGACCCTTTGCTCGACAGAAGTGGAGACGTCTAGACGTTATTGCTTATCCACTATGAAATGCCACGCAGCTGTTAGTAAGGATAAGTGGTCTCCAAGTTGTTCCTGTCTGTGATAGGAGCCAGAATTCATGCTCTTTCCATATTTCTGTTTCCCTTTCTCACTCTGCCTCTGCATATATAGTGTCTATATACCTATGCATATATATTCGTATGCATGTAATTGTGTGTGCATGATTTTATGGAGAAAAAAATTAATTAGCTTTGCATTATAACAACAGAGCTCTGAGGCAGGAGCTTATGAAGAGAAAAGGAGTACTCAGTTCACAACTTTGGAGATTCAAAAGCCAAAATTAGTTGGCTCTATTAGTTAGTTTGATCTCTGGAGAGTCAACAGGTATGTATGAGTGCCTGTTTGTGTGTGTGTGTGTGTGTGTGTGTGTGTGTGTGTGTGTGTATATATATATATATATATATATATATATATATATATATATATATATATGAGATAGAGACAGACAGACAGACAGACATGTACCAAAGTCTACTCCCAATGACTTCTTGCTAGTCCCCCTCCTCTAGAAGGCTCCACAGGACTTCTCAATATTGTAACCCAGAGGACAAGCCCTCAGTCAAACTGGGCCTGTGGGGAGACACTGATCATCTTCCAATCACAGTAACATGAAAGAGTACACAATTCTTGCTGTTGAATATCAGGGGGCTGGGAGTGATGTAAAGGACAGAAAAGGGGGGGCACAATGGGGGAATAAATAAAATTATACACAAAAAAGTTACACTGGGAAAAATACACATACAACCATAATTGTATGTTTAGGCTAAACTGTGTGTAGACTGGGAGAAGGGATCTTTGTCTTCAAAATGTTAAAAGTATAGGTGAGTGTATATGTTCATGTACGAGTGTGTGTGTGTTCATGTATGAGTGTGTATTATGCTAGTGTGGGTCTCAGACATGAGGTAATTTTGTTTTAACTGACAGAATTCTTCTCACCCCAACTTTCTAAGTATTGTCTATGTTTTTCAGACAAGTTCTCACCCCTCAGCCCTGACTAGCCTGAAACTCTCTGTGTAGATTAAACTGGCCTGTAACTCACTGATTCCATTCATAAAGGATCTACCCTCTTGATCTCATTGTTTCCCACAAAACCATATTTACTCCATCATGTTGGGGTTTTGGTTTCAACATCTGAATTCCATAAACAGTCTGTAACGGGCTTCCTGGTTGAGACGGAAAGGAAGACAGTTGGGAGTGAGACCAGGCCTCACTCCAGGGGTGAAACACTTTTAGCTCTTATTCTTGTTGTTGTTTGTTTGTTTTTTCGAAACAGGGTTTCTCTGTACCCTTAGTGCCTGGCCTGGAACTAGTTCTATAGACCAAGCTGGCCTTGAACTCAGAGATCCACCTGCTTCTGTCTCCCGAGTGCTGGGATTAAAGATGTGTGCCACCACCACCTAGCCATCTTTAGCTCTTAAAAGGAACTATCATTTTGACAAGGAGCAAAGGTGCTGAAATTATTTCCATTTGGTTCTTCCCACACCCAGAGTGCCAGAGTGAGCTAAGGTGTCCCTCCTCTGTCGCCACACATTGAGGCAGGACCCACCCATCGTCATCCTCTTTGGATGGCGTTCATCCTGGTGTTATAACTAGTGCAAACTGGTCCAGCAGAACTGTCCAGGTGCCAGGAGCTAGGAATCAGTTCTGCCTTGGTTATTTCCCAGAGGCTCATGAAAGGGAAGACTAGGCTAGTTCATTCATCTCTGCTGAGACAGATCTTCTAATAAATGGGGACGTGATTCACAAGGTTGATCATGACCTGTGACCCGGTAGCTTTTCCTGTTGCTGTGATATAATTAATACCTGACAAAGGCAACTTAAGGAAGGAAGAACTTATTCCAGCTGGCACCATGAGGGCACAGTCCATCATGGTGAGCACATCAAGACCGCAGCCACTTGAGGTGGGTGCTGGTCGAGCTGTGTTCAGTCAGAAAGCAGGAGTGATGGACGCTCCGCTCACCACACTTTCTTCTCTTTATTCAGGAGGCCAGCTCACAGGATGGCTCTGCCCATACTTGAGACAGATTTCCCCACTTCTATTAACCTAATATAGACAATGCTTCATAGGCATGCCCAGGGTTTGTTTCCTGTGTGACTCTAACACTGGTTTTCAAGGGTTTTTTTTTTCCTCTTTTGAGGCAGGGTCTCAGGCTAACTTGTAACTTACTAGGTAGCTGAGATTCACCTTGAACACCCGATCCTGCCTCTACTTTCAAGTGCTGAGATTACAGTGGGTGTTACCACACATGTGTATTACCACACTTGGTTTTTATGGTGCTGGAACTGAACCCCTGGCTTTGCACAAGTTAGGCAAGCACTCCATCTGAGCTAGACCCCCAGATCTTACAGTTTACAATGCATTGCCGTTTAGTGCGATACATTGAGTGGGACAAACATTAGCAGTCTCATTCTATCTCATTCTGATACAGTTGTTCTTCCCTAAAGTTAACTCTGGTGGGATTACACAGTTTCTCCTCGTGAGCCTACGGGGCAGGACAAGATTCTATGCTATTGTTACGTTCATGACTGAGAGACTCCAATAACAAATGATGATCATCCAGAGAAAAGGTTAAGAATTTATCCATGCAGTTCAATGTTCCTTGTCTGAAACATCTGTGGCCAGAAGTATTTTTGGTTGTTGATTCTGGACTGATTGCATATATTTGCATATGCATAATGAGATGTCCTGGCAATGGGGCCCAAGCCTTGACACTAAATTCATTTATGTTTCATATATAGCAAAACACACAGCCAGGTCATTTTATACAATATTTTTAGTGTACTTCTGTGTTTATTATGATTCGTTACTCCACATTGGGTAAGAAATTTTCAATGCGAATTGTGATATTGATGCTCAAAAGGTTTCATACTGGGGACACAGCTCAGCAGTAGAGTGCTGACCTTCCATGCAAAATGCCAACTTTTTGTGAGCTGGGCAGGAGTTCCAGCATGTTGGAAGTTGAAATAGGAGGGTAATTGTCTGAGTGAGACCATTTCCCCATAAAAAAATGTTCCAGGTGTTTAAGCACTTAAAACTTTTGAGGTTGGTATAAGTTTTATGGGACTGTGTGGAGGTCAAGAGGTCAACCTTTGCTGTTATTCCTCAAACACTGTCCACCTTGTTTTTGTGTGTGTGACAGGGTCTTTCACTGACCTAGACTGGCTGGCTAAGTAGCCAGTCCCAGGGATCCTCCTGGATCCTCCTGGACCCTCCTGTCCTGGCCATCCAACATTGGAATTATATGCAACTGACTTTTTTCATGGGTTCTGGGGATCAAATTAAGGTCCTCAGGCTTGTGCAGCAAGCATTTTGCTGACAGCCCTCCCAGTTCCTTGGGTGGCATTTCTTTCCTTTGGGCATATGCCACTTGAAGATCTTCGGGTTATAAATGCATGAGGAGGTTCGAGTGACCTCCCTCTTCTTGATGTTTCCTCCGATACCAAGGTACCATATTTTGAAGTAACATGTTCTGAACCCCATTGTGGCCCCTTTCCAGGTCCTTAGCACCCACTAGGTTTTCTTTCTCTCTCTGTTTGGGGTATTTTTGTATAAATAGAATTAATCCAACATGTGACCTTCTCTGTTTGGCTCATTTCTTTAGCATCATCGTTTCAAGGCTCCTTGGTGTTCTAGCACACATCAGCCCTTCAAACCTCACTGCTGAATGCTGCACTTATGGAGAGGAAGCTACATCCTGCTTGTCTACCCATCTGTAGATAGCTATCAAAAACCAGTCCTCACTCCATCATTGGGCTCCACCCCACAGCCAGAAATACCTGAGTTCAGGATGCAGATACTCTAGTCTAATAGCATTCCTATCCCCTGTCTTCTTCTCCATCCCTAGGATATCACGGTCAGTGTCTGTACACCACACACATACGCACAACAAGCTGAGATGTCATTGGTCACCTAGGGCACTTTTCATTCATGTGTTGTTTCCGATGCACTTTGGGAGGTGGCAATACAGAAGACATGATTTGTCCCTGGGAACTGATCCTATTCCAGAGAAAGCTCTGAGTTCATTGGCTAGGCAGACTCAGGGCAGCAGCCAGGGTTCTGTGTGCAGGGTATTTCTAGTTAGCCATCTGAAGTATTTTTGGCTGTAAGTGGAAGTGACAATTTTTCCTTCACTTCAATTTGTCAAAAGCAGTAAATTTCTTAGGCAGGGAAATTTGGAGAGAAATCAAAGCCATTTGAATGGGAGCTTCTTCTCATTTCCAGACGCTCTTAACTGTGTTTCCCTTCCACGGCTTTACTCTGAGCACATGTAATACTTTTGATTGCCAGTACTGTGTGTGTGTGTGTGTGTGTGTGTGTGTGTGTGTGTGTGTGTGGTGTGTGTGGTGTGTGAGTGGTGTGTGTGGAGTGTGCATATGCATGTGAGTGTGTGTGTAGTGTGTATATGTGGTGTGTGTGATGTGTGTGGTGTGTGTGTGTGTCACAGCCTGTTTGTGGAGGTCAGAGGAGGCTAGCCGTATCATAGGCCTGTGCCCAGCATGTTTATGTGAGGGCTGGAGATAGAACTCAGGTCTCAGTGAAAATACTTTACTAATCTGGACCATCCCCTGCTCATTTCTTTTATTTTTATTTTTTCCAAACTGAAATTAGCATTTCTTTCATGAGTGGAGGAGGAGGAAATGGCACCAATGGTCATTCCCACTAACATCCTACACATTGAGATGGTCTTTATCTCCCGGGGAGGTCACCACATCCACATTCTCCATGTTAACTCTCAGTGGTTTCTATCGCTGTCATCATGCATAGAACAAACATGGACGATGCTGAGGAACATCTTGCCCTATAGGAGCCATCTCTGGCTGCACATTAGAGTCCTTCAAGTCACATTTAATACAATCGACCTGTTCCCTTCACCTTCCTTTCATACTGGACTAAAGGCCTCTAACTCAGAAAGAAGATGATATTCCCAAGGACTGGGGAGCAAAATAAATGAGTCTGAACCCACTTGTCATATATATATATATATATATATATATATATATATATATATATATATATATATTAAGGAAAGAAACAAAAGCAAGGCTGGGGATGTAACTCACTCTGTTTGCCTGGTACACACAAGGTCCTGTGTTCGATCCTTGGCATTGCATAAGCCAGGCACGGTGGTATGCCATGCCTATAATGCGAGCACTTGGGAAGCAGAGGCAGAAGGATCAGAAGTCAAGGACATCATCCACTACACGTGAATTTGAGGTTAGCCTGAGCTATGTAAGACTCTGTCTTTAAAGGAAGAAAAAGCTAAGGAGAAAAAATGTCCCTTTATCAACCCCAATTACAGTGGCCAAACCCTGAATCTTCTCAAGAAAACATCTGATCCAAATGTTCACCTGCCGTGGTTCCCAGGGGAAACAAAGCAGCTATCCTAGACTAGACATTCCTACCTGACTACAGAAGGCACCAATGTGCTCGTTACTATTTGTAAACATTCAAAACCTTGCCACTGATAGAGGGATGCAGAATTCATGTTCTGTGGGTCAACTCCTCCATGACTTTACTCCATTTTCTGAAAAAGAAGAGAAGGAAAGGAAGAGGAGGAGGAGGAGGAGGAGGAGGAGGAGGAGGAGGAGGAGGAAGAGTGAGCCACCAGGTCTAAGGCGTCTCAGGTGACACAGCGTGTCAGAGGCTCCGTGCTGCTCTGATGAGCAGATTGAATTAAGTTTATTTTGCTCATGCGCTACATACTTTGGTCCACAGTGGGTGGGCTCTGTGAAGAGCAGAGTATGGGGTTAATCAAAGTTGCTCACTTCAGGGTACTGGGAAGCAGGGTGCCAGTATCCCCTTCAAGGCCATGTACCACTGACATAACTTCCTTCCACTTAAGAGGTTCACTTCACCCCCATAGTGGGTTCCCAGGCACTGAAGTCAGGTTATAAGGCTAGCCATCACATAGGTGTATAGGCTGACTGGCCACCAAGCCTTTGTTATGTGTTCTGTACCCCCCCACTTCTCTCTCTCTCTCTCTCTCTCTCTCTCTCTCTCTCTCTCTCTCTCATCTTATGTAGTCCAGGCTATTCTTGAACTTCTTGGTGCTTCTGCCCTAGCCAGGACTACATGGCACTACATGGGACTACAGGTATGTACCACCTGTCTAGACCTTTAACATGTGAGCCTTTGGGGGACATTTGAGATTTGAACATTTTGATTTGGCATATGGCCAAAACAAAAACAAAAACAAAACAAAACCTTTCCATATTATTATAAAAAGAAAATTTTGGGGGAAAAGATAAAATCTTGTCACAAAGATAAAAACAAACAGAAGTTAGAAATTGTTGTCTAGGCCTGGAGCTAAAATTCAGTTGTGAGAGAGCTTGCATCCCCAACACCACGTAAAACTGCCTGTGGTGTTGAGTATCTGTTCTCTCTCCCAGCTCTTGGGAAGTGCTGGCAGGAGGATAGAAGTTCAAGGCCATCCTCAGGATGCACCATGAGTTTTAAAGCCAGCCTGGGCTATATAAGACCCTGCAAATAAATAGACAATTATATAGTACATTCATCTGAATCAATGTGAGATCCAGGCAGGTGTGACAACAGGTAATCAGGAATACAGGATCATGTAGTTGATAGGGATACAGAGTTGAATGTTCCCCGAGAGACTGATGTCCTATAGGAGAAAACAGAATCTGCGTGTGGGCCAGAATAACTTGCTGCCACTTACGGCACTTGTGCTGCAGAGACAAAGGGTAGCCTCGAGTCACCTCAGAGGCGACCTGAGACAATGAAAGGGTAGCCTCGAGTCACCTCAGAGGCGACCTGAGACAGGGTTTTTCACGGAAGCACAGGCTCTCAGGAAGCACACACCTTCCCCATATAATTCCCGTGCACTTCTGAGGAGGCAGTGAACGTCAGGTACTTGGTAGCATCTCAAGCTGGCTTCAACTTGAGCATCTGATCCTCCTGCCTCCACCTTCCCAGTGATGAGATTTACAGGTGTGTGTGATGACTGGTTTATGCAGTGCTGGGTCTTGAACCCAGAGCGTTGTGTGTAGTAGTTGAACACAATACTAAATAAGTCACCTTTCTAGACCTACAAAACCTGGTCCAGTAAGTATCTATGCTCGAAATTTGGCCATTTGTTTATCCGGATATTCTCATCTGATGCTCAGGGCTCTCGCTTTGTGTGAACCTTAAACAGATGTGAAGCCGGTGTGGACCCAGAGTTCACCCCAGTCTTGCTGTTACCCACAAACTAAAAGTATTCACCGTGTACACATATTTTCAGCTCAGGGTCCCAGTCTGTCACCTGTGTGTAACGATGACAGCTTGGCTGGCAGATCAGATCACCCTTCTGGAGAACAAGAGGGCCTGGCACAGTAGGGGCTGGCACACACAGTAGGAATTCTACACATACCTGGTGATTACATGGAGATATCTGATTCCTAAGCCACCAAGGAAACCCATGTGTCAGTTCCTAAAGAGGTGGGGCTACTGGGCATTAACAGGTTTCTAAAGAATGTCCTAGAAGACATTGCTTTGGCCTCTGTGGGTTGGAATCTAGATTTCTAGCATTTACTCAGCGGCTGCTCTTGTTATCTAAAAACAGAGCAAGGGGGCTGGAGAGATGGCTCAGTGGTTAAGAGCATTGCCTGCTCTTCCAAAGGTCATGAGTTCAATTCCCGGCAACCACATGGTGGCTCACAACCATCTGTAACGAGGTCTGCTGCCCTCTTCTGGCCTGCAAATACACACAGACAGAATATTGTATACATAATAAATAAATAAATATAAAAAAATAAAAAAAAAATAAAAACAGAGCAAGGGAACTTGGAGCTGGCTTGTGGCCTAACTCTCCTGCTTGCCAGCCTGGCACGTGCCATGCTGAAGGTGCCACAGAAAAGCCCATCAGAAACAGGGTTTAAACAATTTTCCTGGAGCAATTTGCCTTTCTCTAAGTCAGTGTTTTGTAAATCCTATTTTGAGGAATCGCAGCTGTTAATAGGTTTTTCTAAGAAAAAGAGGTGGGAGTGTGGGCAATAAATCTGCAAATGGGGCTGGGCGGTGATGGTGCACACCTTTAATCCCAGCACTTGGGGAGGCAGAGGCAGGTGAATCCCTGTGAGTTCAAGGCCAGCCTGGTCTACAGAGCTAGTTCCAGGACAGGTAGGACCCTGTTCAAAAAAACAACACAAAACAAAACAAAATCTGCAAATGGCTGTGTGAAAATGCAAGGCGTGGGATTTCCAGGCTGCTGCAGACTCTCCGTTCTGCTGTGTTGGGCCTCACATGTTCTAGGCAAGTGCTCTATCCCTGAGCCATGGCTGTAGCTGGTGCAAAATGGAATTCTTTCAGGTTCCTGTTAGCCAGGGTTGTGCCCTGTCTGCTGTTGACTTTGCATTTGTTAATATAGTTGAGCATGACTTTGAACTTGTGATTCTCCTGCCCCGCCTCCTGATGCTGAAATTACAGTCCTAGGCCTGCTGTATTTTTGTTTTGCTTTGCTTTGTTTTGTTTGTTTTCTTTTGCTTTGGTGTTTTGAAGAAGGTTCAAATTTTTCATGACCCTGAACTTCTGACCTTCCTGCTTCTACTCCTGATGGTTATTGCATCCGTATCCATTTTTGTTTTCAGAGTTGAGGGTAGAATCCAGGGTTTTATGTATAGCCAATTGAGCTATAGCCCCAGCCCTGGGACCAACATTTGAAAAATGAAATAGAAAAGAATAGAAAATCCAAGGTCACATCTGAGGTACTGAAGGACATTTTGTGCATCTTTCATTTGCTTTATGTTTATGTGGCAGGTAGATACTGGGTCATTGTATATTTCTTTTTTAAAAAACATTTATTTATGATGTGGGAGAGCATGCATGTGATACAACGTAGGTGTAGATGTCAGAGGACAACCTGTGTTGCCGTTTCTCCCTTTCTACTACTTTGGTCACTGGGTGCCTTTGGTCACTTAACTGTTAGTGCCTTTATCTGCCGAGCCATCTCACCTGCCCACACTGTATAGTTATTACTGTGGGTCACAGTAAATAAATTTACTTAAGTAATTTTGCAAAATCAAGGACCTTAAAGAATTACAAAGAATGTTTGCAGACTGGATCGGACTTTTGTTACATTCCACGGTACCCTTGTCGCTCTGGACGATACAGCTGGTATCTAGTTTGTGCAGCCGTCCTTGAGTGCCTCACTCAGCTCTGCCTGAGATCCTCCTTCACTCCAGCTCTGGAAGGAAAAGAATTCCCCTTGATAGACACGTTGGTAAAGGTGCCCAGAAGACAGACTAGATTTGATGATCTCGCTTTGAAAAGGAGGAGGAAGAGAAGAGAGAGGAGGAAAGCAGGGGCCTCAGGGAAGATATTTTCCTTGGGTGTTAGAGACTGACAGCATTATGGCATTAATCTATTATCAAAATAACATCCAGCTATTTTTTAAAGATTTATTTGTCTGCTATGCATATAGTGTTCTGCTGGTATGTAACCACTAAGCCATTGTTGGGGGATGCTGCTTGTTCATTCCTGACCAAAAAGGGAAAATGGTATGGGAAGTCCTTCTATGTGTTGCTTTTATTGGTTAATGAATAAAGCTGCTTTCAACCAATGGCTTGACAGAATATAGCCAGGCTGAAAGTCAGTGAGAAGCCATGGAGCCACCCACAAGAGATAAATGCACCAGAACCTTGCCAGTAAGCCACAGCCACATGGTGATATACAGATTAATAGAAATGGGTTGGTCCAGGCTTTAAGACCTTGTTGGAAATACACTTAAGCTATTGGCCAAACAGTGTTGCAAATAATATGGCTTTGAGTCAGGGCAGTCAGGAAACAAACTAGCAGCCTCCCCCAACAAGCCATCTCTCCAGCCCCTGTGATTACAGGTGCACACCATTGTGTCTCATCTGTGATTACAGGTGCACACCATTGTGTCTCACCTGTGATTACAGGTGCACGCCATCATGTCTCACATGTGATGACAGGTGCACGCCATCGTGTCTCACCTGTGATGACAGGTGCACACCATCGTGTCTCACCTGTGATGACAGGTGCACGCCATCGTGTCTCACCTGTGATTACAGGTGCATGCCATCGTGTCTGGCTATGTATGTGGGTCCTCGGGCTCGAACTCACGTCTTCGTGCTTTAGTATCTGAGCCATTTTCTCAGCTCTTTTGCAGTGAACAAGCAACTGAATTAATCACATTAAAAAAATTCCATGTGTGTGTGTGGGGGTGGGGGAGTCCCTGAAAACTCCGCTGCCTTCAGAGAAATGAAACTTGAGAGGCAAGAAAACTCAGTTCAGCACAATTTAGCCAGGCTGGTTCAAGCTAAAGCAGTTTGTTATAAGCATATTATGCACGGTACAATTAGGAAAAAAATTTCCTGGCATAATCCAATCCCCAGTTCATATGGAGGCGTGGTTACAGTCATCCCTCCAGAGATAGGCCACCTGTAGTAGCTTAAGGGCTAGGGAAGGAGCTGGCCTGGTCTCTGTCATACACTAGCATAGTGGGCACTTGGGCTGTTGACCTCCTCCAGTCCTAGCTATGGGAGCTTGGGGAGCCCCTGGCCATGTAGATAATGATTGTGGGAGCTTGATATGGCCTGGCCCTTTAGATAACCAAGCTATTAATCACCTCTAATTCCCAGCCTTCTGAGTGGGGAACAGGTTCTAATCTTTCCTTCTGAAAAGATAACCTTGCAAGCTTCACATTCCTGGTTTCTCTGGTGGTCTGTGGGCAAAAAGACCTTTGTGCTCCCAACAAAAAATGAGAGGGAAAATATGAAAAGTTTTTTTTCCCTCACTGTATGCTGAGTTCTATTATTTCTTTTTTGGGGGAGGGGGGTTGGCTAAAACATAGTTTATATTTTTCAAGAAAAATGTCAAGGCCTTTCCCTTTTCTTATCATAATTTAAAAAGAAAAATATGAGGACTGGGGAGTGTGGCTCAACGACAGGGTATTTTTCTCCAATGTGCAAGGGATCATCATCAGCACACACACACATGCACACACACGCACACACACACACACACACACTCACGTGCACAAGTGCATGCAAGCACACACGTGGTCATGCTTCTCCAGCTCTGAAAACTTGGCTTCATATTAATTGAATAATGAAACTGTTCTCCTAACATCGCAAGTGTCTCCAGTCCAGTCCAGAATGTTTATTAGTGATCTACTCAGTATAGAGCACTACTCCAACAGCCGTGGAAAAAGGCTCAATGTCTCTGCAGTTAAAGGGTTCTCCGTTTCACACGAGAGGATCTTTGTGATTTCAAAGCATTTTTCGGGTTGAGAACGTAGCTCAGTTGCCTAGCATGCACAAGGTCCTGAGTTTGTACCATGGAACTGGGTGTGGTGGTGCACACCTGTAATCCTAGAATGTGGGAGGTGCAGGCAGGAGGATTAAGAGTTCAAGGTCGCCTTCAATAACAATAATAAGGCCAGTCCGCGCTATATGAGACTGCCAAAAAATAAAACGAAACCCAAAAAGCTCCCCTCAAAGGGCTGGAAAAATGGCTAGGTAAGTAAAATCACCTATTGTGCAAGCCTGACAATTTTGATTGTGCACTCCAGAACCCACTTAGAAGGTGGATGCAGCAGTGCAAACATCCACAATAAAATCAGTGGGCATGGGGTCAGCTAGCCTGGCTCATGCAGTAGCAAAGAGATTCTGACTCAGACAAGGTGGGAAGGCAGGTAGTCTGCTCCTTCTAGATGTGCTCTGTGGCATGCTTGCTTGCTCGCTCGCTCTCTTATGTACTCGCTGTCTCTCTGTCTCGCTCTCTCTCTCTCATACACACTTTAAAAGAAAAAGAAAAAATCTTTCAAAATTTGATTTCTGTTCAGGCAAATGCACATGGCTAATAACAATATAAGCTTGTAAAGTCAGCTTATATTAAAAGCAGACCACATTCTGCTAATTCCTAACTGATTTCCCTCTCTCTGTTCTCTAACTTGTAATCATTATAAGATGATCTATGACCCGTGATTAAATCTTAACTGCATAGGTAGAGAGCTGTGAAGTCTTCCCACTCTAGTGAGACCTTAAGTCATCCACTGGAAAGCCCCAAGAGAAACAGCCACACATCATGCCCTCCCTGTCTTTCACAGGGTTAGAGTTTTTCTTCCCTGGCACCCATTCAAACTACCTGTGTCTGGAGAGCACCCATGACCCAACAGAGGGATCGTTACTACAGGCTGGGAGTAAGTATTTATGACCTCAAATAACTTTTCAAAAGACTGGGGAGTTAAGCTAGCCCATCTGTTAGTTTACCTTAACAAGCACAGAACTGGGAAAACAGAGCGGGGGGGGGGGGGATCCTCTGAGCTTGTTAACCAGCCAGCTTGATGAATTTGTAGCCTACTTGATGAATTCTTGGTTCCAGTGAGAGACCCTGTCTCAAAAAAGCGAGATGGATAGTGCCTGAGAAGGATAGTTGGTGCTGTTCTATGACTCCCATACACAGGTGCACAGTGGAGCACGTGTACCCACACTGAGCACACGCACTCGTGCACACACCTACGCAGCTACCACAGATATGCACATCTCCCCATGAAGAAAAGCATCAAGATGGATCCTCTCCCATACGAACAGGCTGGCAGACTGAGCAGAAGCGATGGAGAGTGACACCAGAAACTCGCATTAAACCCAAACATTTACAGGGCGTGTCAAACTTTTCTCAACATCTTATAAGCAGTTACAAACATTATCAGGTTAATATCATAATTAACAATAAATTCACAATTATATCCAAACATTTACAGGTAGAACAGGGCCGTGATGGGTATGCTAGGAAAGGTACTTGTGATCTTTTGAAGCTTTCACAACAAGAGAGGTAAAGACGAGCAGGAGAAGCTGTCGTTACCAGCTTCGCCTGAGACTCCCCTAGTTTCGGCACAGGAAGATGCTGTTTCCCAGAAGCTACCATTTGTCACCAGGGTAGCTCTCCAGCACTGACCTGCTTTGTGGAAAACGGTTGAGGTTTGTGAAGTGTCGAGAATAAAACCCGGGCTTTGGGTTGGGCAAGCCCTTTACCAGTGGAGCCTTAGCTCCAGTCTTCAATTCACGGGATGCACTATTCCAAAGGTCTTCACTGTCAAGGAGTTAGCCACGCATACTCTGGCCCGACCTTCACCCAGTTCTCTGAAAGGACCATGGTTAATATCCCACTAATCTTAACAGCAGTTTCTGGTTCATCAAATTAACATCTTCCTTTCTCTTTCAGTGGCTGAAACTTATCTACTGAATTAATTCCTTGGTATTCTTGCATGGAACTGTCAGGAAGCTTTTATAAAATTATTTCCATGTAACAAAACCTCATTATAAAAATTTAAACCATACCCAAAAGGCATCCCTCCTTCATGTTTCTGTCCCCATACAAGTCTAGTGTATGAACTCTGGGTTCTTATTGCATAGTTATGTTTACTGTTTTGAGACAGAGTCCCATGTGGTCCAGGCTGGCCTTAACTAGTTATGTAGTTAGGATTACCCAGAACTTCTGATCCTCCTGCCTTTACCCTGAGTGTTGGGATTATTGGTGTTTATAGGGTATTGAGAATCAAACCCAGGACTTTGTGCATGCTAGACAAGCCCTTTACAAACTCAGTTATGTCCCCAGCCCAGACATGTATTGATCTGTATATTTTAATCATTTATCTATTTATGCGTTTGTGTGTGAACACATGTGGAGGTCAAGGACAACTTTCAAGAATGAGTTCTCTCCCTCTACCCTGTGGGTTCCAGAGCTCTAACTCAGGTCCTCAAGCTTCGTGGTGCATGCCTTTATCCACTGAGCCATCTTGCTGACCCTTCCTCTACATGGATCTTTCAAGTGGACTCGCTGAGTAAAGATTCTCAGTAAGGCTGTGAGTGAAATAAATAAATAAAAAGGAAAAGAAAGGACATGACTGCTCGTAGGCATGGTGGAGGAGAAAGTTATTATAGATAAAAGGGAGAGACATCTGGAAGGGTCCAGAGTGGACACGATCCTGAGCCAAGCCATGTGAGGAGGGGGAGGGGAAGGGAGAAGGGAAAGAATGGAACCAGATGCAGAAGCCAGGAGGCCGAAGGTACAAAAGGACAGGGTAAATGGTTGGATTATATAAGGAAGGCAGTCCAGCCCTTGAAGTAGGGGGCAAGGCATGCTAGCCATGCCCTGTAACAGGTAGGGATGCTGGGAAAATCACCTACTTTGATATGGTAAATAAGCACCTTTTGTCCTTGATTTGAAACTTAACAGGCTAAAACGGTGGAGCTGTATGCGTCTACTTCACTCTAGGAGGGCTCTTTTTTTTTTCCACTCAAAACTTCTTGAGCAAGAAATGAAATGTAATTCCAGTGGCGCAGTGAAGAGACTGGGAAATCCTGGGTGAAGGCCTTATTCTCCTCCTAC
Organism: Microtus oregoni; assembly: GCF_018167655.1. Lineage (NCBI taxonomy): Eukaryota > Metazoa > Chordata > Mammalia > Rodentia > Cricetidae > Microtus > Microtus oregoni. The sequence continues at coordinate 31,880,215 of NW_024543086.1, forward strand.
TGGCCACACCCCCAATACTTTTCTGGGCTCTTGTCTCTTGGTTCTTATGAATAATTGACAATGTCAATTTTTTAATTAAAAATTTGTGTTCCCCTGTGTTCATGTGTCCATGCCTCCTCATGGGGGGGGGTTCAGAAGATAACTGGGGTGGCAGGTCCTTGCTTTCGAGCTTCTTTGAGGCTGCTGTCTTATCTCTTGCCCTTGCACACACAGGACTAACTTCTTCAGATTCTGCTGCCCCTGCCTCCCATCATGCCTTTGGAGATCCAGGATCACAGTCACAATCATCTCATTCAGTTTTGTTTTTGTTTTTGTTTCAAGACAGGGTTTTTCTGTAGCTTTGGAGCCTATTCTGGAACTAGCTCTTGTAAATCAGGCTGGCTTTGAACTCACAGAGATCCGCCTGCCTCTGCCTCCCGAGTGCTGGAATTAAAGGTGTGCGCCACCACTGCCCAGCATCACATTCAGTTTTTTACATGGGTCCTGGAGGTCTGAACTCAGGTGATGGAGGAGGGTCATCTTTCTATCTGTTGGTTTCATTGGTTAAGCAATAAAGAAACTGCTTGGCCCTCATAGGTTAAAACATAGGTGGGTGGAGTAAACAGAACAGAATGCTGGGAGAAAGAAGCTGAGTCAAGGAGTCGCCATGATTCTCCCACTCCAGGCAGACGCAGGTTAAGATCATTCCTGGTAAGTCAGCTCGTGGGCTACACAGATTATTAGAAATGGGCTAGTCCAGGTGCGAGAGTTAGTCAAGAAGAGGCTAGATATAATGGGCCAAGCGGTGTTTAAAAGAATACAGTTTCCGTGTAATTATTTCGAGGCATAAGCTAGAGCTAGCCATGTGGGCGGCCGGGTGCTGGGGATGCAGCCCAGCTGCTCCTATTACAACAGAGTGGCGAACACTCAGGTCTTCACACTTTTACTTGAGTTACTGATTAAAAAAATGACAAAAACTTACTTGGTTGGCACCCAGAGCTACTCCTCAGGGTCCTCCACGGTTGCTGAAGGTCATAGTTGCCTTTTGCTGTTTGGTGCAGGGCCTGCCAGGCTCCAGAAGATCCTGTGGGCTGAGAAATCTGTATGAATACAAGCCTACCTTGACCTGAGCAGTTAGGCTATAGATTCCAGTGATTCTGTCCACGTCAGGAGATCTTCAGTTTAGATGAAAGACAGTTGCAGCAAATTGTGGATGCATGTTGTTGTGTGCCCATTCGACTTCTGTCGTTTTTGGAGGAAGTAGCGTGCTGCTGTTAGGAGCTAATCTGCCCGTTTTTGTTATGAAAAGTTTTTAAATAATCAAATATTTAAATATCACATTCCCCAGATCTCTGAGCAGTTGAGGAATGTTTATTAGGTATAAATATAGTATAGAATCTGTCTGGAAGGTTGGGTCTGAGCTTGATCGCATTGGCTCTCAACTTAACAGGTAAGATTTACACTCATAAAACGATAGAAAGAAGAAGAAACTGCTTGCTATAGAACTGACAATAGTAGAGAACAGCTTAATATATTTTAAATGAGGGTTGGATTAAATATAAAGTATTTTTGTAAGAGACTTAAAAGTACATACCAGTTTAAAACATGAGACATTGTTTTTGTAGTCTGAAATGAGATGCAACAAACAATTATAACATTAAGCATAGGTGCATTTAAGTTACACGTATGAACATACACACATAGGGTGAACAGGAATTGGGGAAAGTGGATGGTCTTGGTGGGCCCTACCAAAGGCATAGCACTGCAGAAAACATACATGCAACAGAGTCAACAAGAGGATTTAGTGAAAAAACTTCAGTAAACCAGAGGACAAGGCAGGGTAGACTTCAGTAAAGGTGGGAGAACCTGGTCACCTGACCTGGCTCGGTGGTAAGGTCACCCATGTAACCAAAACAAAGCAAAAGGCAAGCAAACACTCACAAAACCAAAACATGTTATTACAGCAAGGAGGGCTGCTTCACAGTGGTGAAAAAGTCACAGAGCTGGAGAGGTGACTCAGTGCTCAGGAGCACCTGTGTAGTCTCCAGGACGAGGGAACAAGCCACACCTGACCAGTATGTGCCTGTCACCCTGGTGCTTTTGGAGGTGGTGTTGGCTGCCGGTCTAGTTGAAAACAGAAACCAAACAACCCCACTCCCACCAGCTCCAAGATCACAAAGAGACTGTCTTACTGGGACCAGGCAGAGTGTGACAAAGATGGCTGATGCCCTCTTTTGGATCCCACGTGGACTTGCATGCATGTTATAAGATGATAATTATATCATACATGCACTAACCACAAAATAGAAAGGAACTCCAGAATGAGCTGTGTGTGTCTTCAGATACATCCCTCAGGTTCCCAGATTTATATATATATATATATATATATATATATATATATATATATATAACCCACATAGCTCATTCTCCACTCTAGTCTTAAAGTGTTATCATGCTCAAGTGCACCCTAGTCACAGCCCTAATGGAGAAAGGAGATCCCGCTGTAGAAAGGAAACAGTCAGAGAAAGGGCAGGCTGTTGTCTTGGGTGTAGGGGGTGTTGTTTAAAATCTCATTTTAATCACCTAATCTGGTACTGAGAGTACTGTTCACTCTGACTTTGTTTCTTCCCATGCCTCTCTTTCAAAAAAACCTTTTTGCAAGTGTTATGTGAGAGGTATTTGAATATGCATGTTCCCGTGCATGCGGGTGTACTGTGAGCATGTTCCCGTGTGTTGGTGTCCCATGTGAGGATGTTCCCGTGCGTGCGGGTGTTCTGTATGGGCATGTTTCCATGTGTGGGTGTTCTGTGTGAGCATGTTCCCATGTGTGTGGGTGTACTGTGAGAGCATGTTTCCGTGTGTGCGGGTGTACTGTGAGAGCATGTTCCCGTGTGTGCGGGTGTACTGTGAGCATGTTCCCATGTGTGCGGGTGTACTGTGAGCATGTTCCCATGTGTGCGGGTGTACTGTGAGAGCATGTTCCCATGTGTGCGGGTGTACTGTGAGCATGTTCCCGTGTGTGTGGGTGTACTGTGAGCATGTTCCCATGTGTGCGGGTGTACTGTGAGCATGTTCCCATGTGTGCGGGTGTACTGAGTGAGCATGTTCCCATGTGTGTGGGTGTACTGTGAGAGCATGTTCCCGTGTGTGCGGGTGTACTGTGAGCATGTTCCCGTGTGTGGGGGTGTACTGTGAGCATGTTCCCATGTGTGCAGGTGTACTGAGTGAGTATGTTCCCGTGTGTGCGGGTGTACTGTGAGCATGTTCCCATGTGTGTGGGTGTACTGTGAGCATGTTCCCATGTGTGCGAGTGTACTGAGTGAGCATGTTCCCATGTTGCGGGTGTACTGTGAGCATGTTCCCGTGCGTGCGGGAGTACTGAGTGAGCATGTTCCCATGTGTGCAGGTGTACTGTGAGCATGTTCCTGTGTGTGCGGGTGTACTGTGAGCATTTTCTCATGTGTGCAGGTGTTGCACTGTGTATGGAACCAGAGGTTGACATCTGTGTTGTCCTCAGTGCCCTCAGAAAGGAAAAGCATCAGCTCAGAGCCTCCAAGACCAAGTTATCAGCACAAAGGTTAATTTGTTCAGAGGGACAGAGGGCAGAGCATAAGAGACAAAGGAGATAGAGGACGAGGGAGAGGAGGGGAAAGGGGTTTGTCCTGGCGGGGAACAGAGGACTACTCTGGATAGAGATGAGACAGACATGGACTGTGAGAAAATGGCAGATTACAAAGGGAAGAGGAGAAAGCCTGTGTTAGGCTGAGGCGTCAGAAATAAGAAACATGACTCACCCACAGCCTTTTTAGGATGGAATCACACTAATAGAAAAATAATTTTTAGTTGTAGTAAGTGCACCAAAGGAAAGCCCAGGCAGGGCTGCCAGGTACAATACCTATTGCACTGTTAGCTTTTGTTTTCAGCTAAACACCAGGTAGTTTGGAAAGCTAAGTACATCCCATGCAATATTTGAGATTACATTACAGTTTGGTTATCTAAAACCAAAGGAAACTGAGCGAACATGTACAACAAACAAACAACAACAAAAATAGCCGGTGTTGACTTGTGCGTTTGAGTCATAGTAAGAGCTATGGCTCTGGGTTACAAAGCATGAACACTTTCTTTAGTCTGTCCAGAGGGCTGAATATTCAATGGGACAGACATGTTTCTAGCATGAGGTTGAGCATCTTTAAGTCCATATTTAGAAGGCAATCAGACGGAATCTTAAATCTTAAACTTGTGACTGATAATAGTAGCAGTTACCAGGGGTTGATTAATAACATCAGAATTCTACTGATTAATGTTAAAACTTTGAACTTTTGAAATTCTAGTATAACAATAGCATAGAATAACTAATATTTCTATATTTTAAATCATTTTCTTAAATCCTCATAATTTAGACTTTATATTTTAGATGTTTATAATTTATATAAACCTTAAGTTTTTTAATCCAGTTAATTACCATTAGATACATAAGCGGTTAATTCCTGAGATCACCCTTTGCAAAGCAAGTCCCTTTAAATAGTGAGAGTTACATCTGGAACCAGTTTGTCCTGTAATATAAAGCCTGTTAGTCACACAAATGTGTCAGGAGACCTAAGAACTCTAGAAAGACAAGGTCTAGGTTTTTTTTTCTTTTTTTTTTTTTTAATGGGTTTTGTTTTGTTTTTGGCATGGACATGGATACTGTTTCAATTTTTTTTTAATTTTTTATTGAGAAAAAGAAAAAAAAAGTTTCCGCCTCGCCTCCCCCCAGCCTCCTATTTCCCTCCCCCTCCTTCCACCCTTCTCCTCCTCCCCCACTTCTCTCCCCCTCCCTCTCCAGTCCAAAGAGCAGTCAGGGTTCCCTGCCCTGTGGAAAGTCCAAGGTCCTCCCCCCTCCGTCCATGTCTAGGAAGGTGAACATCCAAACTGGCTAGGCTCCCACAAAGCCAGAACATGAAGTAGGATCAAAACCCCGTGCCATTGTCCTTGGCTTCTCATCAACCCTCATTGTTCGCCATGTTCAGAGAGTCCGGTTTTATCTCATGCTTTTTCAATCACAGTCCAGCTGGCCTTGGTGAGCTTCCAATAGATCAGCCCCACTGTCTCAGTGGGTGGGTGCATCCCTCGTGGTCCTGACTTCCTTGCCCATGTTCTCCCTCCTTCTGCTCCTCATTGGGGCCTTGGGAGCTCAGTCCGGTGCTCCAGTGTGGGTCTCTGTCTCTATCTCCATCCATCACCAGATGAAGGTTCTATGGTGGTATGCAAGATATTCGTCAGTATGGCTATAGGATTTCAGGTTCCCTATCCTCAGCTGCCCAAGGAACTAACTGGGGACATCTCCTTGGGCTCCTGGGAGCCACTCTAGGTTCAAATCTCTTGCCAACCCTAAGGTGGCCCCCTTAACTAAGATTTGGGCTTCCCTGCTCCCCTATCCAACCTTCCTTTATCCCAATCATCCTGTTTCCCCAAGTTCCCCCCATCCTCCCCTTCTCACTTTTCTCTCCCCATCTTCCCTTACCCCCATCCCACCCCACCCCCAAGATCCCAATTTTTCCCCCAGCAATTTTGTCTACTTCCCATATCCAGGAGGATAACTATATGTTTTTCTTTGGGTTCACCTTCTTATTTAGCTTCTTTAGGATCACCAATTATAGACTCCGTGACCTTTATTTATGGCTAGAAACCAATTATGAGTGAGTACATCCCATGTTCATCTTTTTGGGTCTGGGTTACCTCACTCAGGATAGTGTTTTCTTTTTTTCTTTTTCTTTTTTTTAGGATAGTGTTTTCTATTTCCATCCATTTGCATGCAAAATTCGAGAAGTCATTGTTTTTTACTACAGCATAGTACTCAAATGTGTATATATTCCACACTTTCTTCATCCATTCTTCCATTGAAGGATATCTAGGTTGTTTCCAGGTTCTGGCTATTACAAATAATACTGCTATGAACATAGTTGAACAAATGCTTTTGTCATATGATAGGGCATCTCTTGGGTATATTCCCAAGAGTGGTATTGCTGGGTCCAGGGGTAGGTTGATCCCGAATTTCCTGAGAAACCGCCACACTGCTTTCCAAAGTGGTTGCACAAGTTTGCATTCCCACCAGCAATGGATGAGGGTACCCCTTTCTCCACATCCTCTCCAGCAAAGGCTATCATTGGTGTTTTTGATTTTAGCCATTCTGACAGGTGATATCTCAAAGTTGTTTTGATTTGCATTTCCCTGATGGCTAAGGAGGTTGAGCATGACCTTAAGTATCTTTTGGCCATTTGAACTTCTTCTGTTGAGAATCCTCTGTTCAGTTCAGTGCCCCATTTTTTAATTGGGTTAATTAGCATTTTAAAGTCTAGTTTCTTGAGTTTTCTATATATTTTGGAGATCAGACCTTTGTCTGTTGTGGGGTTGGTGAAGATCTTCTCCCAGTCAGTAGGTTGCCTTTTTGTCTTAGTGACAGTGTCTTTTGCTTTACAGAAGCTTCTCAGTTTCAGGAGGTCCCATTTATTCAATGTTGTCCTTAATGTCTGTGCTGCTGGGGTTATACATAGGAAGCGATCTCCTGTGCCCATCTGTTGTAGGGTACTTCCCACTTTCTCTTCTATCAGGTTCAGTGTGTTCGGACTGATATTGAGGTCTTTGATCCATTTGGACTTGAGTTTTGTGCATGGTGATAGATATGGGTCTATTTTCATTCTTCTACAGGTTGACATCCAGTTGTGCCAGCACCATTTGTTGAAGATGCTTTCTTTCTTCCACTGTATACTTTTAGCTCCTTTATCGAAAATGAGGTGTTCATAGGTTTGTGGGTTAAAATCCGGGTCTTCTATACGATTCCATTGGTCAACTTCTCTGTTTTTATGCCAGTACCACACTGTTTTCATTACTGTAGCTCTGTAATAGAGTTTGAAGTCAGGGATGGTAATGCCTCCAGAAGATCCTTTATTGTATAAGATTGTTTTGGCTATCCTGGGTTTTTTGTTTTTCCATATAAAGTTGATTATTGTCCTCTCAAGATCTGTGAAGAATTTTGATGGGACCTTGATGGGAATTGCATTGAATCTATAAATTGCCTTTGGTAGAATTGCCATTTTTACTATGTTGATCCTCCCAATCCAAGAGCAAGGGAGATCCTTCCATTTTCTGGTATCCTCTTCAATTTCTTTCTTCAATGCCTTAAAGTTCTTGTCAAATAGATCTTTCACTTCCTCGGTTAGAGTTACCTCAAGATATTTTATGCTGTTTGTGGCTATTGTGAAAGGTGATGCTTCTCTGATTTCCCTCTCTGCTTCCATATCCTTTATGTATAAGAGGGCGACTGATTTTTTGGAGTGGATCTTGTATCCTGCCACATTACTAAAGGTGTTTATCAGCTGTAAAAGTTCTTTGGTGGAGTTTTTGGGGTCGCTTATGTACACTATCATATCATCTGCAAATAACGAAAGCTTAACTTCTTCCTTTCCAATTCAAATTCCCTTGAATCCCTTATGTTGTCTTATTGCTATTGCTAGAATTTCAAGCACTATATTGAAGAGGTATGGCGAGAGTGGACAGCCTTGTCGTGTTCCTGATTTTAGTGGGATGGCTTTGAGTTTCTCTCCGTTTAATTTAATGTTAGTTGTCGGCTTGCTGTAAATAGCTTTTATTATATTTAGGTATGACCTTTGTATCCCTAATCTCTCCAAGACTTTTATCATAAAGAGATGTTGAATTTTGTCAAATGCTTTTTCAGCATCTAATGAAACGATCATGTGGTTTTTTTTCTTTCAGTTTATTTATATGATGGATTACATTGATAGATTTTCGTATGTTGAACCAGCCCTGCATCTCTGGGATGAAGCCTACTTGATCATAATGGATAATTTTTCTAATGTGTTCTTGGATTTGGTTTGCCAGTATTTTATTGAGGATTTTTGCATCGATGTTCATGAGTGAGATTGGCCTGTAATTCTCTTTCTTGGTTGAGTCTTTGTGTGGTTTTGGTATCAGGGTAACTGTAGCTTCATAAAAGGAATTTGGTAATGACTCTTCTGTTTCTATATTGTGAAATACATTAAGGAGTATAGGTATTAGGTCTTCTTGGAAGTTCTGGTAGAATTCCGCATTGAAACCAAGTTCTGGTAGAATTCCGCATTGAAACCATCTGGTGTTGGGCTTTTTTGGTAGGGAAGTTTTTGATAACAGCTTCTAATTCTTCGTGACTAACAGGTCTATTTAGATTGTTCACCTGGTCCTGGTTTAACTTTGGTATATGGTATTTATCTAAAAAAGTGTCCATTTCTTTTACATTTTCCAGTTTTGTGGCATACAGGCTTTTGTAGTAAGACCTAATGATTCTCTGAATTTCCTCTGTGTCTGTGGTTATGTCCCCCTTTTCATTTCTGATCTTATTAATTTGCATATTCTCTCTCTGCCGTTTGATTAGTTTGGATAGGGGTTTAGCAATCTTGTTGATTTTCTCCAGGAACCAGCTTTTTGTTTCATTGATTCTTTGGATTGTTTTCTGTGTTTCTATTTTGTTGATTTCAGCCCTCAGTTTGATTATTTCCAGTCTTCTACTCCTCCTAGGTGAGTCTGCTTCTTTTTTTTCTAGAGCTTTCAGGTGGGCTGTTAATTCTCTAATGTGAGCTTTCTCTGTTTTCTCTAAGTGGGCACTTAGTGCTATGAACTTTCCTCTTAGGACTGCTTTCATAGTGTCCCATAAGTTTGAGTATGTTGTTTCTTTATTTTCATTGAATTCAAGGAAGACTTTAATTTCTTTCTTTATTTCTTCCTTAATCCAGGTATGGTTCAGTAGTTGACTGTTCAGTTTCCATGAGTTTGTAGGCTTTCTAGGGGTAGCATTGTTGTTGAATTCTAACTTTAATCCATGGTGATCTGATAAGACATAGGTGGTTACTAATATTTTTTTGTAACTGTGGAAGTTTGCTTTGTTATCGAGTATGTGGTCAATTTTTGAGAAGGTTCCATGAGCTGCAGAGAAGAAGGTATATTCTTTCCTATTTGGGTGGAATATTCTATAGATGTCTGTTAAGTCCAATTGATTCATTACCTCCATTAATTCTCTAATTTCTCTGTTAGGTTTCTGTCTGATTGACCTGTCCATTGGTGAGAGAGGAGTGTTGAAGTCTCCTACTATTAGTGTGTGCGGTTTGATGGCTGCCTTGAGTTTTAGTAATGTTTCTTTTACGTATGTGGGTGCTTTTGTATTAGGGGCATAGATATTCAGGATTGAGACTTCATCCTGATGAATTGTTCCTGTTATGAGTACAAACTGTCCCTCTCCATCTCTTCTGATTGATTTAAGTTTGAAGTCAACTTTGTTAGAAATTAGTATGGCCACACCTGCTTGTTTCTTAGGTCCATTTGCTTGATAAGCCTTTTCCCAGCCCTTTACTCTGAGTAGGTGCCTGTCTTTGTGGTTGAGGTGTGTTTCTTGTAAACAGCAGAATGTTGGATCCTGTTTTCGTATCCAATCTCTTAGCCTGTGCCTTTTTATAGGTGAGTTGAGTCCATTGACATTAAGTGATATTAATGACCAGTGGTTGTTAACTCCGATCACTTTTTTAGTAGTAGAGTTTGTGCGTTTCAATTTTTGATTTTTTTTTTGGTATTGACATAGATCCTGTTTTAATTTTTGATTCTTAAATTTTTTTGGTTGAGTTGTAAATTTTTCTTCATTCCCCCACCCCTTTTCTCTCTCCTCCCCTTCTACCCTCTCCCATGGTCCCCATGCTTCCAATTTACTCAGGACATCTTGTCTTTCTCTACTTCCTATGTAAATTATATCCATGTATGTCTCTTCCTTGTTGTCTAGGTTCTCTGGGATTGTGAACTGTAGGCTGGTTTTTCTTTGCTTTATGAGTGAGCACATATGATATTTGTCTTTCTGGGTTTGGGTTACCTCACTCAATATGTTGTTTTCTAGATCTATCCATTTGTCCGCAAATTTCAAGATGTTATTATCTTTTTCCACTGTGTAGTACTCCATTGTGTAAATGTACCACATTTTCCTTATCCATTCTTCAGCTGAGGGGCATCTAGGTTGTTTCCAGGTTCTGACTATGACATGTCTTGTATTCTGCTGTTCATTTGTTGTTCCTGATCATTTTCTCATGATTTCTGTTTCTATAATTCCCTTGGCTTGTGTTTTCTTTATTGCCTCTATTTCAGTTTTTGAGTCTTGAATAGTTTCTTTCATATGTTTTACTGATTTTTCTTGGTTTTCTTTAAGGAATTTACTGATGTCTTCCAATTTTTTGACTGTGTTTTCCTCCATTTCTTTGAGGGAATTTTTCATTTCCTCTTCAAGGGTCTCAGACATTCTCCTAAAGTTATTTTTTTAGGTCATTTTTTCCTGCTTTATCTATATTTGATTGTTCAAGTCTTGCTGTTGTAAGCCACTAGTTTTATTGGTGTCATGTTACTCTTTGTGGTGTTGAGTGTGTTACCATCTTTTCCTCTGATTGGCTGTCTCTCTGATGATCAATCTTCCAGGTGCCAGTGGATCCAAGGCTCAGATGGTTGCTCCTTGTGGTGCAGTCAGGATTATGGTTCCAATCACCCCAGAGGTCACTCCGTGTTCCTGGAGGTTGTTCAGCACTCTTGGGGGTCGCTCTGTTGTACTGGGGGGTCATTCGGGCTTGTTCCCATGGAGGCTGCTTGCTTGGGACTGCTCCCGCTGAGGTCCCTGAAGTCGCTGCCTTGAGCCTGCTCCTGTAGAGATCACTGGTTCAGTCCCGCTTCTGCAGAGGTTGCTAGCTCAGGCCTGTTCCTGTAGATGTCCCTGGTTGGGCCCAGTCCCGCAGAGGTCTCTGGCTCCAGTCTGCTCCCTCAGAGGTCCCGGACTCACACCTGGACCCACAAAGGTCACTGGTTTGGGCCTGCTCTGGTAGAGGTCACTGACTCAAGCATGCTCCTGTGGAGGTTGCTGCCTCGGGCCTGGGCCTGCTTCGGCTCAGGTCGCTGACTCGCTGGCTCAGGCCTGCTCCCACAGAGGTCTCTGGCTCTGGCCTGTGAAAGAAGAAGCACACCTTCTCTCTAATCATGTATCAGAGGCTCCCCTTTCTCTTCACCTCGTTATGCTGGGACACAAGTCACGTTTCCTGGATTTGGAAGGATCCTTTGCTCACACCCGCTGTCAGCCCAGTTCACGTCTCTGCCCCTGTGGTGTGTTACGGCTGCTGGGGTTTTGGCTGCTCCCCAGAGCAATAGCACAATTTTCCCTGTAGAAATTCTTATTTTTTTGGAGAGACAGGATCTCACTGTGTGTTCCAGATGAAACTCGAACTCACAACCCTCCTGCCTCCTGTGTGTTCCAGATGGAACTCGAACTCACATCTTTAGTATCTAGGATAAAGAAACACACCCCCATGCCTGGTGGGAATTTTTGAAAGCCCTCATGGCATTAGCGTCCTGACACCAGTTTCCTGTTCACACAGGCCAGCTGGACATCATCTCCATGGCTGAGACCAGTATGATGCCAGAGGAGATCGAGCTGGAGATGGTGAAAATCCAGCGTCTCCGTGAAGTCCTGGTCCGTCGAGAGTCAGAACTCAGGTTCATGTGAGTGAGTGGGGAAACAAGGTAGAGGTGTGTAGGACGGAAGTGTCCTGAAGAACAAGGGGTGACGGAACATCATGTACTAACATTGAGCCCTTATAGGCACTAAGAGAACCCCTCATGGGTACCACATGTTCAAGGAATTAAACTCAGTTTTCTTCCTTCCTTCCATCCCCACCCCCTTTTTTTTCCTTTCTTGGTTTTGATTTTTTAAGACTGTTTCTTTGTGTAGCCCTGGCTGTCCTGGAAATTACTATGTAGATGAGGCTGGCCTTGAACTTAGAGATCTGCCTGCCTCTGCCTCCTGAGTGCTGGGATTAAAGGTATTGCCACCATGCCTGGCTTAAACTCAGTTTTCTTGATTTAAAAAAGTTTAAGGGAAGAAAGTAGAAAACCAACAAATTATTAAAAAATACATCCTGGTTTCTTTGGTGAGGGTAGATAGGGTTGGAGTCACCATGGAAGATATATACAGGTGGCACCTACAGTCTTCTCCTTCTGGAAATCCCAGGGCTTCTGGGACCCTTAAGAAATTTGTCTTTATGTTGGGCAGTGGTGGCACATAGCTTTAATCCCAGCACTTAGGAGGCTGATGTAGGCAGATCTCTGAGTTTGAAGCCAGTGTGGTCTACAAAGCAAGTTCCAGGACAGTCAAGAATACACAGAAAACCCATTTCAAAAAAATAATAATATAAAATAAAAATAAACCAAAACCAAAAGAAACAAAGAAAGAAAGAAAAGAAAAAGAAAAGAAAGAAATTTGTCCTTATGTTTCAGCTTTGCTATTTTAAGTGGGAAGTACCAGAAAGTGGTTAGTTAAGGTATTTCTCAAAAGCTTTGCTCTCTGGCCTGTCATGTGATAGACACATTTTGTTGTATTGAGAAACTCTTCTAACTTCCCATCTCCTTGGGCTTGAGCTGGGCTGGCTTACCGGCTCACAGGTTAATCTTAGAATTTTGACAATGTAGGGCCCTAGGGGTGCTATGACAGCTACACCCCGATGAAACTATGAAGGTATGTGTACACATAAGTGTGCACATGCAATCGTGTATACATACTAATGCATGTATGCACACGTATGTGGGGAAAGGCAGCTTCTTATTTTGAGTTAGCAGAAAGAGTAAGCAAAGGTTTGCTGTGGGGACCACCAGCAGCATTCCAGGGAAATATGTAATCAGGATGACTAGTCTGTGAACGTAAAGCCTCTTACTTGTTCTAAGGAGATGTGGTATGATGTTTAGAGGTAAGTTTTAAATTATCTAAAATACGTATAAATTATATGCTTTGCTCAAATATTAATTTTATATGCAAAAAAGAACCTTAGATTCTTACTAGACCCTAAAGAGGTGGGTATTGTCATCTATTTCTTATTTTGTTTTGTTGTGGGACAGTGTCTCAGTATGTATCCCAGGCTGGCCTCTCAGGTTTTGGTTGAGTGCTATGTGTACTACCATGTCCACCCGCTAAACAAGGCTAGCTGGCTTCCAAACCCACATCTCTTTTCCTGGCACTCATTAGGGTGGAGTACCCACAGGGGCTGCCCTGGTGTGAGCTGAACAGGCAAAGCTTGGCCAGCCTGGGCTTTGCTGGCCCCCTGGGCTTTGCTGCCCTCATGTGCAGGAAGGGAGGTGATCTGGGTCTCTAGAGCTTAGGATCCCTGGGGAAGGAGCAGGGGGTCTCCCAAGAGAAAAGATATTTTTAAAAACTGTTTACTGTGCTTGGATTCTAAATGCTCACTGTGTGCCTGTTAGAACCCTAGGGAAATGAAACAGCACTTCTGAACACCAGGGTCTGCAAAGATGTGCAGGCATCTTTCCTGGCTCTGTGATGGTCTCTAGAACCAGAGAGAACATGCGAGACTCCTAAACTTGAATATACTTTGCCCAAGTGAAGATGCATATACTATGCATCAAGCAAGAGCTGTGCTTGTGTGTGTGCTGCAGAGCCCCTAACCCATGCACACAGTGGGCTAGTCCTGCTCAAATTCCTAAGCAAGCATCCTGCCCAGGCTGTTAGACCTGCTCTGAGGTAAACATGCTAAGCGCACAGACGCCATGGGACCCATGAATTAACCTGTGCTCCACAATTCAGGTGGCCATGTGCAGATCCTTTTCAGACCAGGTCTGGGAACAGCTGCCATCATTCCTCTATTTCTTCCTTAGTTTGTTACTCTCTTTCCTCTGGATGCAAAGCCCATCCTTGTCTTTCCCCGGCCAGAATGTTGAGTAGTAGGAGAGGAAAATTTACCCATTCTCTGAGTGCTGGTGAGAACTCAGGAGCCTCTCCTAGTACTTGGGCCCAAGGCAAGGCAGCTAAGAGCTACTGCTTCCTAGGGCCTCTGAAATGTCACACAGTGCGCCCTACTCATAGTATAGTTCATTCACAGAAACCAACAAAAATGTTCTACTTTCCCCTGCATGGATGTAGAATCTGAGGCAATAGAGACACAACTGCCTCGAGGTCAGTAGCCAGCGCACAACAGAAGTACAGCTGGGACTCGTGTCTGTCTCGGAGGCAGAGTCTTGCCCTGAAGCAAATCCCAATGCAAGGATTCTCTGTCCCTGGATTGTTCAGCTCCTCCAGAGCAGAGCTCAACTCCTGCTTGGATGTCCGCACGCCCATACCAGGTTTCTTTTGCTTCACATCTTTGTCAGGTCCCCAAGAAACCTGGGACAAGGCTCACTCAGTACCTAAACCATGCATTGCACTACAGAGCCCTCCCTGCCTGTTCTCTGAGTGTCAGCACCCATGGGCTCTCAAAAGGAGTCTGGGGACAGCTTCTTTCTCATCTACAGCACTCTGATATTTTCAGACCTTAGCTACAGCCACCTGATGTCTTCCGAGTGTGTTAGGCTTCTGCCCCATACCTGCCCAGGGTTGCTCACCAACACTCCTAGTTCTTTAGCTGAGTGCTACCAGCCACTTCTAGATTCTCAGAAACCGCACTTCCAGTCAGCCCAGGGAGGAGCCACCTCCTCACCAACCAGCACCGACCCAAGTCTCTGAGCTGTGACCAATGCTCTTCATCTACCCATCACATCCTTCTTATCAACATTTCCCGCCCACCTCCTCGTACCACATGCCTGCTCACTGCTGTGCCCCATCAAAACAGCTGCTAACTGCCAGGTTCTCCCAGCATCACCAGCTACAGAGTCCTGGCTCCTTCCAGCATGGCTCACCACCACCCCCTACCCTAAACCTCTCCAGCCTATGGGCCGGGCTTTGCTTCCCTTTCCCCAGCTTCTTCTTTTCTATACAACTTGGCCATGTGCTCCCTTTGTCCTCTGCTCCTGGCTCCAGGTCCCCTCTCTTGCCCTCTCTCTTCTCTCATTCTTCTTCCTGCCCCCATGGCCTGGTTCAGTCTGGACCCTTCCAGATACCTCTGCTGAACTCTCCGTCTTATCTATTACAATAAACCCCTTCTCCCACCATGTGTTGAGTTGAGGGCTCAGAGCAAACACAAGTCATATTGGACAGTGTCCTTTCTTTGAACAGAAACTGTTGGCAGCTTTCTGTTATGCCAACAAATACCTGGGATAATTGATTCATAAACCGAGAGGACTCTCTGGGTTCACCATTTCACGTCTGTAATCAGTTGGTCTCATTGTTGTGAGCCTGGAAGAAGCAGAATACCCTGGAAAGGAGAGATGGGGGTCCCAAAATCTTCTGCTAAAGAATTCCCCCCATGGTCTTCCTCTCACTAGGTCCCACCTCTTAAAAGTCCTCACTGCCTTCTAAGAGTACCATCTTGGAACTATGCCTTTAACACGTAGGCCTGTGGGGGACATTCTAGATCCAGGATACAGAGTGATGCTTTGGGACTTGCAGATCATAGTGTGATGATCCTGCTACCAAGCTGTTGATTGCCTTGGCGGGTTACTTAGTCTAGGGTTAGTAACCCACCTAGCAGTTCAGTTATTCCAGGGTCACGGAGAGGCACTACCTGGAAGATATGAGCTAGGAAAGAGGAAGGAGGCTAAGCGGGGGTTCTTGTCAAAGCCTCCATTTATTAGAGACAGGGTACAACTTATATAGGGTAAAGAGTTGGGGGATGGGCACAGGGGCCTGGGCTCTTGCCGCGTGGTTCACGTTGGTCACATGGTCCGAGTTGGTCACGTAGGCAGGAGGTTATCTTCGGTCAGGTCACTGTAGGCCAAGAAGTCACGAGTTGACACACCTAGATCTTTAGATAGTTTGAAATGTGGGATGGGTTCCGCTAACAGCTCTCCACTAACAGCCAATTTGGGTGTGGGGTAGGCTCTGTCAATAGAACGATTCCTAACACAATTATGGGTGTGGGGTTCTCTGCAGACTCCCCAGGGTGATGGTTCCTGTAATGATTTTAGGAGGAAATTGGCTCCTAACACCAAGCCTTCTCCACTATAACAGGCTGCACCCACAGACAGTGAGCCCGCGTAAGATCCTCTACTCTTTTTTTTTAGAATAACAAAAAATATTTTACTAAAATAAAAGATTTACAGACGTTTCCAGATAAACCATACAAAATAGTCACAAGCTTTTCTTCTTCTTTTGGGGGGGGAATGGGGCAGAGAATCTACACTTAACAGCAAAGTCACAGTGTTATTAGTGAGGGATGTGATGTTTATTTATGTTCCCATTTTGGTTCAGACAATCAAGCTTGTCCATATACAGGGTCTAAAGTTAGACTTGGCTAGAGAGCATATTCTAAAAAACTGATTAGCTGCATTTAACCACTGCAATTAGATCCCATAAGAGGGGGAGGGAGAAAGGAAACCATAAAATTAAAATAAAACTTTCCCCCTAAAAAATAAAATAAAAAGACCCATACCGCTGGCAACTAACCCTGACAACTGCCTTCATTCACAGTGCTTTGTACTTAAACCATGATGGGGAAATGAATCCAAGCAGTCACTGCTTTTAAACACTTCACAACAACCTGAATGACACTTCTAGCCTCTGCTCATGCTTTCCAACAGTGAATCAGGACAAGACACAGATCTGCTAGTGTGCAAAGATGACGGTGCCTGGGCTTTTATTCTGCAATGTTTCTAAGACTGTGTCCATTAAATGAAAACAAAAAAGGAAGAGTATCGGCAGAACAGGAGAAGTGATGTACACTTGATGATCTGATAGACTTAAATATTATTCATGGCATATAGCCTAGTCCATGCTCTCACTGTTTCTATGACGTGGGCTTCATTGGTCTTCCACTGCTCGGCTACATCATTTGCCAATGGATCATCTGGATTAGGAGCACTTAACAGAGCCTGGATTGATAGCAGAACTATGCGAATCTGCAGTGCTGGGGACCGCTTATCTTTCAAAATATGTAAACATATTCTTCCCAACTTGTCTACATTAGGATGATAAATTTTGGTCCTGAAATGTACTTTAGGTGCTGCCATTGGGTATTCCTCTGGAAGGAATAGTTCAAGTTTAAAAGTCCCTCCCTCAAAGGGGGAATCCTGGGGGCCAGCAATGACCACATGAAAATAACGGGATTGCTCTCCTCTGGTTCTGCTTTAATGCCAGGAACTGGTTCTGCCAGCAAACGCTGGGTTTCCTTGATGATCCTGCAGGGCAGCCCAGCCCTCTTGTCAGAACCTGAGTTCGGCCTCTGCTCTCGTCTCCGGCTCTGCTCGCCTCACTCCAGGACCCTCTACTCTTTATTGTTTTGTTTTGTTTTGTTTTGCCAGCTATTTTGTCCTAACAGGAAAAATAAATATGACACTCACAATAGTGGTTTTTAATCTTCCTGGGCCCTGGCACACATCAAGTGCTTCCTAACAGGGTATATCAAGACAGCCAGGTCCATACAGTCAAGTTATACACCACAGTCAGGCTCATAGGCCATGATCAGATGCATAGCCTGATCATAAAGGTGCCCCAGTGGTGTGTGTTTCCCAATCTGAGCACCCAATATGTCTTCTCTGTATCTTCCCTTTAGCTTGCCCTATGGCTTTGATCCTACAAAATGCCATTTTGAGATCTCTTTGCTGAGGTTTGTTGATCTTTATGAACTTTCCCTCTAAGAAGTCAGGGAGCCCCTAGATCTCAGAGGACCTCCATACAGCAATCAACAGGTAGCTGGGGGCTAATGGCTGGGGCTGTTCTCTCTAGGACATGCACATCTCTCCTATCCTGTCTGCTGCTACAACCTCAGGCACATTCTCTTTCCCTTCATCCCAGCCAGGGATGAATCGCATCATTGACTTCTAATAACTAAACAGCCCTTGGCTGCCTGGCTCAGCTCTCTGTCTTATATCCCTCCCTGCTCCTGCTGTTTATCTGAGGTACCCTCAGCCTCCCAGTGGGCTGAGCCGCTTATCTCCACTTTGCACCTGCTAGTTGGATTTTCATAAAAGATGTGTGGGCTGCCTCTCAGCTTGCTCCAGGTGGTGGCAGCTTTTAATGGCATCAGGCAAGGAAAATGATAGACCGAAGGGTACATCTCAGGAGTGAGGTCCTGGCCTCTAGTATTTCCCCAGAACCACTTCATTTAGGAACATGAGGTTTGAGGAAGAGCTCAAGTCTTAGGAACCAGCAGAGATCCCAAGAGGGGCAGAAGGTGGCCACACTGTAGATGGCAGCCATGCTCGAGGAAGATTCTCTGTGCATTGGTGTATTAATCTTCATCACAAATCTTGTGGGGGTGTGAAAGAACATGACCCCCAAAGGGAGTGGCATTGTTAGGAGCTAGCTGTGGCCTTGTTAGAGGAAGTGTCACTGTTGGGTGGGCTTTGAGGTCTCCTTTCTCAAGCTTTCCTCAGTGGGACAGTCAGTTGACTTCCTGCTGCCTTCTGGTCAAAGTGTAGTACTCTCAGCTACAGCACCACGTCTGCCTGCACGCAGCCATGCTCCCTGTCATGATGATAATGGGTGGAACCTCTGAAACTGTAAACTGGTCACCTTAATTAAATGTTTTATTTAAGAGTTTTTGTGGTCATGGTATCTCTTCATAGCAATAGAAACCCTAACTAAGATACCTCTAAAGGCAGATGATGTCACAAACTCATCTTATACATGAGAACCTGGAGCACAGAGAGATTAAGTTACTTGCTCAAGCTTGCATGGCTTCTGATAAAACAGATGATAGTGGTATAACTATCAGCTCTCTGGGAGTGAGGGTAGGGACAAATCATTGGTCTCAATCCTTGAACTTCTCAATGGTTTTAGGTCTAGTTTCTTTTTTAATTTATTTATTTTATTTTATGTACATTGATGTTGGGTCCCCTGGAACTGAAATTATACACAGTTGTGAGTTGACGTGTGGGTGCTGGGAATTGAATCCAGATCCTCTGGAAGAGCAGTCAGGGCTCTTAACCACTGAACCAGATGTAGTTTCTATTACCAACTGTGTGGCCTAGATTCATCCCCAGTTCCTCTCTCTGACCAGAAGTCCCACCTCTTCTCTCCTGTCTAGCTATTGGCTGTTCAGCTCTTTATTAAACCAATCACAGAGATACATCTTCACAGTATAAACAAATTTTCTGCAACAGGGGATTGTGGGATGGGTTTGGGTGGGGCAAAGAGAGAAATATACCTTACCTAACAAGCCTTTGGTGTTCCAGCTTCATGGTCAAGCAAGGGTCAGGTAACTCCAGGTTACCATAACCTGTTTCAGGCCTGGAGCTGTGATCCAGGTAGGATGACTGCCTAAGCCTGCACAAGACTGAAGGGTTAATCCCTTTTGTGGTCAATTCCTGAGCCACAAAAGTAGTCCAGGAACTGAGTGCACTGGTTGTTCCAGCACTTGGGAGGCAGAGGCAAGAGGACAGTGTGAGATGGAGGCCAGCTTGGTAACTTAGTAAGACCCTCCTTTCCACCCATAAACTATCTCTCCAGTCTTTGAACCAGGATCCTGAACACGCTAGGTAAGTGCTCTACCACTGCACTGTGTCCCACACCCAATTGATTTTGTTGTTAAGCCGGTCTTGCTATATCACAAAGGGAGGAGAGAAATGGGGAGATAATTACCCTACAAAAATTCTCACAGACGAGCAACAGATGGAAGACTCCACAGTGTTCATAAAACTCAAAACAAAATCAGAAGCAGCTCAGATCTTATAGCAGTAGAAAGCACAAATTGATTATAGCCTGGTTATATGGTGAAATAATATACACCCATGTGTACACACCAGTTTCAGGCATGCACATACATGGTACACAGTGACATGTCTGGTGCAGAAACACGAGGACTTCAGGTTAATCTCCAGAATTGACATAAAAAGGGGGTGCGTGGTGGAGGTGGTGCTGGTGCTGGTTGTACTGGTGGTGGTATGTCTATAATTCTAGCCCTGGGAGGTCGAGACAAGAGGAGACTTACCAGTCATCCAGCTTAATTTAATCAGTAAGCTCCAGGTCAATGCGAGAGCCTGTTTCAGAATATAAGGTGGTTGGTATATGAGGTTCCCCCTGGACTTCACATGCATACACAGATTCAAATTCACAAAAACAAAAAAAAAAACATGATAGGTAAAAGACTTGTATAAGGATGGAAATTCACAAAAATCAAAGACTATAACAATACAGGCATTTAATAAGGACATCACATAAAATAAAATTTACATAAACAATTAACCAGCTCGCTGTACCACTTAGCTCTAAGGAAATGAGGGAGCCAGGAGGAGACAGGGTGCAATGTTTTAAGCATCACAGAGCAGTTACCTGGGGCAGGGTGCCAGCCCGCTGTAGCTCTGTGACTCCACCGACTATATATGCTTTCTGCCTCCTTTGTGTATAGTTTACAAACACAGTTTCCTCGACTTTTAACATTTTTGGTAAAATTAGTGTAAAATTTTCTCTTAGCCACTTAAGAATGTACAATTTGGGACTGGAGAGACGGTTCTGTGGTTAAGAGCACTGACTGCTCTTCCAGAGAACTGGGATTCAATTCCCAGCATCCACAGGGCAACTCACACTTGTCTGTAACTCTAGCTCCTGGGCTTCTGACAGCTTCACACAGACATACAAGCAAGTAAAACTCCAATGAACATTTTATATAAAAAAATAGAATATATAGTTTATGGCCAGGGGGCTGTCTTTCTCCAAATAAATGGATCAGTTTTCACAAGAGTGTTGGGTCAATGGAATTGTGTAACAGGTCTTTTTCTGTCCTGTCAGACAGCTCCTAAATACTGACATGGAGACTTCTTATTATTAATTATGAAAGCTCGGCCTATAGCTTAGGCTTGTTCCTAGCTAGTTCTTATAACTTAAATTAACCCATTTATATTCTTCTACATTCTATTACATGATACCACCTCTCTTCCATATTCCACCTCTTGTTTCCTCTTTGGTGAAGAAGGATGCTTAAAAGAAATCCCACACTAGCTCAGAATTGAGAATAATAGAGTTATGTATTTAGGGGTAGACTCACAGATCAGAATCCTCTGCTGGAACGGAGAACAGAAACCGAATCCTGCGCCAGAAAAGAGGCCAGATGCATGCTTTACATCTGCATAAATGGTAGAAGAGGCCACGCCCCAGTGAGTGGCTAACTTAAAGGCTATTGGCTGTATGATTTCCTACAGCATTATGGTCTTAACTGGGTGCATCCAGGGATGGGTTGGGAGTCTCTGGGGGAATAGGGGAGGCATTAAAGCTTGGACTTTTGATGATTAAATAGGAATTGGTTAATCTACAATGTCAACTTGACAGAATCTAGAGTCACCTAGGAGACACACCTCTTGGCATGTCCATAAGGGAGTTTCTGTGGGTGATTGAGATATGAAGACCCATTCTGAATGTAGGCTGGGCTTTTAGCCTTATTGTTTATAAACTGCCCAGCATTTTATCACAGTGGCTGCAGTGAACTTCCTCTTGCTGCAGGAAGCCACCTTCCCCATCTGTGCCCTTCTGTCTTACCACTGTCACTCTGTGTCTGTGTGTATGTGTGTGTTCATATATATGCAGGTGTCCATGTGTGTATGTACATGTGGAGGCCAGAAGTATCTATTAGTGTGTTTATATGTGTATGTGTGCTTTCACATGTGAGTTGGTGCATGTGGAGGTCAGAGAACATCCACATTAGGAACAGTGTCCACCTCCTTTGAGGCAGGGTCTCTCCTTGGCCTTAAGCTCACCAATTTGACTAGAATGGCTAGTCATCAAGCCCCAGAGATTCTCCTGTCTCCACTTCCACATTCTGGGGTTACAGGTACCTGCTACCAAGCCTGACATTTTTACATGTGTACTGGGGATGAAACTCAAGTCCTCACGCTTGTGGGACAAGCATTTTATTAACTGAACCATCTCCCCAGCACCTGATCCTCTTCTCAGAAGCTGTGTCTGTGTTTGTAAGTCTGATATGAGTTCCACAGTCTCTTATTGGATGCTGATCTCAGCAAGGGCCACCAGTATTGAGCCATTTACACTCATTGTTTTCAGCATTAGTGGCAATGTTCAGGATCCCAGATATATGGCCAAGCTCAGTACTGGCTTTCAGTGAAGATTTAGTGAGTGGGTGAGTTCTCAGCTTCCTGCTTCTCCAGGTGTCAGACTGTCCCATCTCAAGCTGCTCTGGGGTCAGTGGGTGTGAGCAGCATGGCTCTGTGTGCAGGGGAGGGCATGCCTAGGCTTCAGGAATGGACAGTGCTGCTCCAGCTCTCGGTGGGCTGTAGGATCAGGCATAGAGACCCAGTCTTAGGCAATGACCATTTGTTCTCTCTACAGTTTTGGAGGCCAGAAGTCTTGACAATCACCGCCCTGGTTCACAGTCGATGCCTCTCTTAGCTGAGGCTCCTGGACAAGAAAGAGCCTTTCCTGCCTTCTGTAGCTCTGGGTTTTGCTATTGTGTGAACTTTTCTGGG
This sequence comes from Microtus oregoni, assembly GCF_018167655.1. NCBI lineage: Eukaryota > Metazoa > Chordata > Mammalia > Rodentia > Cricetidae > Microtus > Microtus oregoni. The sequence continues at coordinate 31,902,532 of NW_024543086.1, forward strand.
GGGGGGGGCATGACCAAACATTTACCCACCCCAGACAGTGCCCAGCTGACCAAAGAAACTATTTTACTAAGCTAGCTTGGTGAATCAACAAACTTATTAGGCCTGTTTTTCAGGAGCAAGGGTGAGGGGTTACTTACCCCTGAAAAGTTTCCCACTGGCATGGATGACCACTCAACTCAGGGTGGCATAGCTGGGTCTCTTCAGGTAACCTTCCATGTACGTCATGCATTCCAGCACCACCTGAGACCACCGGTATCCGGGCAGATTAGGTACAGCTGGGAGGTGCTGCTGGAGACAGTGGGCAGGATCTCAGGTAGACCTTCCTCCCACCCTATTATGGAGGAATCCCAAAGGGCTCCATTCTGAGGGACATTTACAGGTTGACCCAGTTGTCCTGATTAAAATGGTCATAGTGGATTACTCAGTGGATAAAACGCTTGCTGTGGCCACCAGAGTTCAGATGCCAGCACCCACGTAAAAGCTGGTCATGGAGACAAGCACCTATAACCCCAACCCCAGCGAACAGAACCACACAGATTCCTAGGCTCGCTGGCGGCCATCTCTAGATTCTGTAAGAACTGTCTCAGCAATGGAGGTGGGAAGCAATTGAGCCAAATACCCAACCTTTCTGGGCTCCACATATGTATAAACATGGAGCTCCTCCAAACACGCATACACATGCCTGTGTGTGCACGCACACACACACACCACACGCATGTGTGCACGCATGCACGTGCACACACACACACACACACATACACACAACACACACATAAAAAGAGAGAAGACAGCAATGGCCATTATACTCAGAATAGCATCTCACAACACTTGCTTTCCTTGGCTTGTGTTATGCCCAAATCTGCAAAGTCCCCCAAAAGTCAACAAGAATATCGAGTCCCTTATGTAAAAGCAAAGAGCCATTATTTTATGCAAGTTTACACACTCTGCATGTCTAGCGTATTAGAATAAACTGAAAGCTCAGTTAGAGTTGGGTTTTTATATTTGGGGGTGAGGGATTTCTGAGGTTCAGGACCCCTGATTGGCTGACATTTGTCTAGGGGTGTCCTGGTGAGTGTGTGCTGGCAGGTGATCCTGTCTTCAGTGATCGTTAGGCATTTCCTTTGGATGGTCTGTTCTTGGGTGGTGCTCAGGTAATCTCAGTTTGTGGTTCTTCCTGCAACCAGGTATTGCTTCAGGGTAAACTACTGAGACTCAGGCCTCCTAGTTATCTATGGCTGAGTCCTACACTGGCAGGTGATAATGGTTGGAAAAAAAGAACTTCCTTTGGGCAATCTGTTCACATTTAGCTCATCATGGCTGGCTCTCACAGCTTGCAGCTCCTTCCCCAAGTCCTCACTTTACCTCTTTAAATCCATTTTTCACCTCTCTCTTGTGTGTCCAATCTCTCTCTTTAAAAAAAAAAATGTCTTTTTAAATTTTATTTTATTTTTTAAAAAGAAAACAAGCTACCTTTTTCCATTTTATATACCAATCCCAGTTCCCACTCCCTCATCTCCTCCCATACCTTCACTCCCCCATCCACTCTCCAGAGAGGACAAGACACCTTACTCTGAGGAAGGACCAAGGCCCTTCCTATTATATCCAGGCTGAGCAAGATATCCATCCAAAGAGAATGGGTTCCAAAAAGCCAGCACAAGCAGCAGGGACAAATCCTGATGCTACTGCTCGTGGCCCTGCAGTCTGCCCCAGCCATACAACAGTCACCTACATTTAGAGGGTCTAGCTTGGTCCTATGCTGATTCCTTCCATCTACGACTGGAGTTGGTGGCTCCTATTAGCTCAGGTAGACTGTTTCAGTGGTGTCCCTATCATGGTCCTGACCTCTTTGATCATATTTTCACTCCTCCCACTCTTCAGCTGGACTTTGGGAGCTCAGCCCCCAATCTCCCTCTTAAAGAACACCCGTGTGTCCACCTATGGCCCACCTGGGTTCAGGGTAATCTGGATCCTCATTTTAGTCATAGCTGCAACATTCCTAATTAATAAAACTTTTACAAGTGTTCTTGGATCTTGAAAATGAAAACTACCTCAGTGGAGCAGAGATACACCAGGGTCCAGTGAGTTCTCTCTGCTGGTGATTTAATTCATTGAGCAGTTGTAGAGTGCAAGTTACCATGCTGGCTACTAAGGAAACACAACAGAGTGGTCCCCATAGTTCAGAATTCCAGAATGACTTCTAGGGTTCTTCTAAGATGAGTAGAAATTGCTTTTCACATTAGGAGAAAGAGAAAAGTACAGTCAGGATATACCAAGGCATTCTTCTAACAAACACAGATAATTTTGCAGGTTGTCAACATCACACAAGACCCTGCCAAGATAGTGATAAATTAAAACAAAAATGAAACTATTTCACAAGCATGTCTGAACCTAGACAAAGATGTGAGCATTGTTAAATGTAAAGAAACCAGCAAACATCTGTCTTCATCTGATTTCTATTGCTATAAGAAAATACCCAATAGTGAATAATATGTTTTTTAAAGAGAAGTGTATTTGTTTCATGATTCCTGCTAGGGCACAGATGGGTGTCTGTTGAGGGATCTCTGACTACGTCAGAACATGGAATCACATGGTACAAGCATGTGACCTAGAGGTCACAGGGTAAGAGAGGAAGACATTGGAGAGAGACCCAGCTCAGTCTTGAACAACAACTACCCTGAGACCCAACCCACTCCCCAAGAATTAGCACTAACCTTTTCCTACCAGGGTCATTTTGCCCTAACACTGCCTTTATGTTCTGCCTCTTCAGAGTCTGACTCACTTTTAACTTCTTTAGATTATGGGATCAAGTTTCTAGAGCATGAACTTTCAGGAAACAAGCCATATTCAAACCATAATAATGTCCACATCCTGACTCTGATTGGCTACTGACTTCCTCTCCCTACTCAGCCTCGCACTTCTCAATTTGTTTCTACCTTTTATAAAAAAATTAATCGGGTTCATTTATTTAATGTGTTAATATTTTGCCCGCATGTATGTATTTGTATCACCTGTGTGTTTAGTGCCTGTGGAAGTCAGAGGAGCTGAAGTGACAGATGGTTGCAAGCCAGTGTGTGGGTGCTGGGAACTGGACCCAGTGTGTGGGTGCTGGGAACTGAACCCAGGTCCCTTGCAAGAGCATCATGTGCTCTTAAAAGCCGAGACGTCTCTCTAGTCCCCAAAATACATTTTAGTTGAAATAGAATTAAATCACTTTCCCCATCGTTTCCTTCCTCCAGCTCCTCCCACTATCTTCTCTCAAACCCTTTCCATATTCCCCTCATGTCACAGAGATAAGAACAGTCAGTCAGAGAGAAGAAGCCGGTCCAGTTCCGCATGACTCAGTAGTAGGTGTTGGTTCAGACTTCACGAGTCTGACCCCACGTCATTCATAGCACATTACGATTGGGGGAAACTCCCAGGTGATAATTAGCTCAAACCCACGTACACAGTAAAGCTTAAGACATGATCATCAAAACTCTTTGTAAAGTGCATGTGGCACCTTCCTAAATATAAAAACAACTTGGGGTCAGACTCTTGAAGAACTCATAGATTAAGAAAACTGAATTCATATAAAGGGTCTGAGGAGGATCTGATGTGCTCTCAGCCACACAGGTAGTGCAAACATCACCAGGCTAAAGTCACCTCCACTCCCAGCCTTCTCTCCCTTTGAAGCAACACCCTTTGTATTTAACATTTCTGGTTCCTCTAGTGCTTGTCTGTGAGCACAAGGACCTCATGCCCCATAAACTCCTACATCTGCTGGTGCAGCGGCTCTTATGAGACTTGCAGGAGGTGGCTGGAGGCAGCTGAGGGCTTCAGAGGGGACCCTCTGGGCGTTGGTGGGGGCGGGTTCCTGATCCTGTGGGTAGTGGCCCAATTCACCAGTTTTGCAAAAGCATGTGGGAGGGGGCAGGACATCTGCCATTCTGCAGCTGAGATTACTTTCCTCCATCCCTTTGCCATGCCCAGCCCAAGCCCACCAAATTATTTTACTTGGGATTTGTGTGATACGAATCAATTTTTAAAAATAGCATGACTCTCTACCAAATGTTTCACTTACATATTATACAAGACAGAACTGGGCCTGGCTACCCTCCTCACAGTCTCAGCACTTGAGAGATAGAAGCAGGAGGGTCAGAAGTTCAAGGCCAGCCTCAGCTATAAAAGCCTAGGCTACATGACCCCCCCCAAAAAAAATTGGGGAAAGTATTTTATTACCTATGTCAAAAGTATTTTTCACACAGTGAAGAGGTTTTGGATGATAATAGAAACTGCAGAATGGGACTGAAGTATCTCCAAACCCTGCCAAGAAAACCCAGCTCCCAGGCTTACTCCTGGGGCATTGATTCATTTACCCACTTAGGTATTTATTTATCTTGATTTTAGAGACAGGATCCGTCTGTGTAGTTCTTGCTGTCTTGGAACTCACTATGTAGACCAGACTAGCCTCAAATTCTCAGAGATATGCCTGGGTGGGTATGTAACCACACCTGGCCTGATTCTGGGCCACAAAAATGGAACAAAGACGGGGGAAGCTATCTGGGTGACATCTGCATGCAGTGTTCCAGCGGCAACTGTCCCAGCTTATCTTCTCTAGAATCGTGCCAGCTGTATGAACTTGGTTGAGAGAGTGAGAATGAGAATGTGTGCCCTTACAGGCAGTAAGCATTGCACTAGGCGGTGCTGGGACCAGAGACAGGCTGGCAGGACATTGTCAGCTCTGTGTTAGCTTTTGTTGGTGTCAGTGTGAGAGACGAGTAAATTTTGGGAGTAGGGATAGAGGGTATGGAAGGGAGACAGCATTGGCAGTAAGTCTTGGCAGGTGATAGGCCATGGGAGGGCAGGGGAGGCCATTGACAAAATGCAAAGCTGCATCACCCAAACTACCAGTGTTTAACTGGGTTTCTCTCAAAAGACTTAGCACCTTCGATAGATGTCATTACCCTCCTGGTGTCTCGCTCATGGGATTTGAGATTTTCTACTTGCATTGGAAGCCCTAAGTCTTGTTTTGATGGAATCTAGGAATGTGTGCTCTTCTCTATGTCCACCTGCTTGCTTGCTTTCTTAAAAGATCACATATTGACTGAAGTGTGCCATGCAGGAAACAGAAGTCAAGTCCCTTTAAGGAGGGCACATTCTGTTTGGGGAACACAAAAGCTGGGATACCATGAAAGGAAAGGAACTGAACCAGCCTGGGAGCATAGGGAAGGTTCCAGAAGGAGGCCCTGGACTGTTTTGAAGGCTACACAGGAATTAGTTGGAGAGGCAAAGGTGCTCTGACTTAGGAAAGGTTTGGTCACAGATTGGGAAGATGTGGTCCCACAGCTCACAGGCTAAAGGTGAGACAGAAGAGGACAGGGAATGGAGGAGGGTCTTCTGAGGCAACTGTGGTTATATGGTCTCCAAAGAAAGGAGTGACCCATGCAATTAAAATGTACAACCTTTCAAAGTTATCTAGAAAGGTGCTGGGTGGGTCAGGTAGCCCAATGGGAAATCATTTATCTAGTTTGACCAAGGCCCTGGATTCCATCTCTAATACTATACATGTATACTCACACATTTATTATTATTATTATTATTATTATTATTAGTAGTAGTAGTAGTAGTAGTAGTAGTAGTTGTTGTTGTAATAGTAGTAATACTACAAATTTTAAAATTACATAAAAAGGATTTATTGTAAAAATGAAAATAAAAAACTATAGAGAAGGGGCTGGGAATGGCTTAGCCAGCAGATTGCTTGCCATGTAACCATAAAATCCTGAGTTCAGTCACCAAGCCACTACGTGAAAAAGTCAGCATTGCAGGCCTGTAATTCCAGTGCAGGGAAGGTGCATACAGGGGGGTTTGAGGGTTTACGGACCAGCCAATCTAACCCAATCAGTGAGTTCCAGGTTTAGTGAGAGACCCTTTCTCAAAACTAATGTAGTCCCTCTTCTCCCAGGTCAGGGAACACCTCAACCTTCAAAAGTGTCATGCTCTCCTGACTGAATCACCTCTCTCATAAGACAAACAAATTTCAATGACTGTTTAATCTTAACACAAGTTGTGGAGGGCACATTTGAAGCATAGAGCTGCTAATGCGGATTGCCAGATGGGGATGGGGAGGGGGTTCCATGATTAAGAGCACTGACTGCCCTTCCAGAGAACCCGGTGACACCCACATGGCAGCTCACACCTGTTTGTAACTCCAGTACCAAGGAATCCAATGTCCTCTTTGGGCCTCCGTGTGCACCAGGCACACATATGGTAAATATACATACAAGCAGGCATGATGCAAACATGCATACATGTAAAATAAAAGGTAAATTAAAGTTCATATACACCACATACACACAAAAGAATCAAAACTCAGTCTAGAATATTCTTGAACAAAAAAGTAAGTTGTTCTCAAGGGGTTCTGAAGTTCTTTTTGGGAATAAGTGTCTCATCCAGGAAAGATCTGGTTATAACCCAGGATACATCAATGGAGATAACTGATAGCCAGGCCTTCCAGAATGTTCCAGGGGCTTCTCTTTACTCTCTGTACCTTGCTCCCCAGCATGATGGGAGCCAGGGCTCTCTGGAGACTTGTGGGCTCATCCGCACTCCAGGAATAACACTGATGCTTACACTCTGGTGTGCTAGCTAGTTTTTATATCAACTTGACACAAGTTAGAGTTATCTACAAAAGGAACCTCAACTGAGGAAATGTCTCCATCTGAGTGACCTATGGGCAAGTCTGTGGGGGCATCTTCCTGTTTGATGATTGATGTGGGAGGCCCGGATTGTTTCTACATGTCCTGGTTATTGAACCCAGGTTGTCAGGTTTGGCTGAAGGAATGCTCAGAGGGTTGTCTCCTAGGTAATTCTAGATCTAGCCAAGTTGACAGTATTAACTATCAGGACCCTAAATGACATCCTATCATCTCACATATCAAAGGTCTCACATGCTCAGTGCATTTCTTCAAGCCAAACAGCTCTGCTGTATGAATGTGGGCATGTGTTTAGTCTCGCTCGATGTTAGTTAGGATATCTATTGCTGTGATAAACCCTGTGATCAAAAGCAACTTGGAGGGGAAAGGGTTTGTTTCACCTCACAGGTTTTTTTTTTTACATTTTTTCAGGTGGTGCTATCTACATGATGAGTTTTATGGCCTGAAAGGTACTTCCATCGTGGAGTCAGTTGTGCTAAGGTCTAGGGAACTACTAAGGTTACAAACCAACAGGCAGTAGGCAGTCTGTGTCCTTCTGGCAAGCCCTGGCTCATTCAAGGTAGCCTGCTAGAATGTTCTAAGCCAAGTCTTGAAAAATTCCTGGCCTGCCTCTGGCATCAAGAGATGTAGAATAAAGCCTGGGATCCCTACCCTGGTCCTGGGATCCCTACCCTGGTCCTGGGATCCCTACCCTGGCCCTGAGATCCCTACCCTGGCCCTGGGATCCCTACCCTGGCCCTGGGATCCCTACCCTGGTCCTGGGATCCCTACCCTGGTCCTGGGATCCCTACCCTGGCCCTGGGATCCCTACCCTGGCCCTGGGATCCCTACCCTGGCCCTGGGATCCCTACCCTGGCCCTGGGATCCCTACCCTGGCCCTGGGATCCCTACCCTGGTCCTGGGATCCCTACCCTGGCCCTGGGATCCCTACCCTGGCCCTGGGATCCCTATCCTGGCCCTGGGATCCCTACCCTGGTCCTGGGATCCCTACCCTGGTCCTGGGATCTTGGATGCTAGGAGTGGGGTGAAAAACACAGACATTTGTGGTCAGTCACTGGTGGGTATAATCGTTACATGTGTTAAAGACCTTAGCAGGAAGAAGTTCAGAGGCCTCACGGTAGTGAGAGATAAATACACCATACAAAAACAAGGGGCTGAGCCGGGCGGTGGTGGCACACGCCTTTAATCCCAGCACTCGGGAGGCAGAGGCAGGCGGATCTCTGTGAGTTCGAGACCAGCCTGGTCTACAAGAGCTAGTTCCAGGACAGACTCCAAAACCACAGAGAAACCCTGTCTCGAAAAACCAAAAAAAAAAAAAAAAAAAAAAAAAAAAAAAAAAAAAAACAAGGGGCTGGGGGTCACGCTTCTGGCCAAACACGGTGGCACTGTTGTGGAAGGTTCTACGATTTCAAGGATGTGGGGTCTGGCTAGCTGTGGGGGCAGAGGGTTCTACATGCCAGGTTCCTATCCAAGTGCTCTGTTTCCTGGCCTGGACTGTATAAAAGGAGCTTCCAGACTCATGTGGCTACAGAGCCATCTGGTCCCCTGCCTTCCTTCCAATGGTAGACTGTAGTCCCCAGAACTATTGTCCTAAATAACCATCCCCTCCCCCTAAGTTAATTCTTGGGAGGTACTTTGTCACAGCAAGGAAAAAAGCGGTGACTACCCAGACTTACCCAGAAACAGGCTGGTCACTGATCACCCAGGCCTCCTTCAACCAAGTTAAGCAGTCGGCATAGCCTGTGGAAGGGGCATCACTCTCACCAGCCTCCTGGGTTCACACCAGGGTGATGCCAAGGTGTGTTTTCTGAAGTAACGTCTCCTGTGGTGCTCCCTCCCCCACAGGATGGATGACATTCAGCTCTGCAAGGACATCATGGACCTGAAGCAGGAGTTGCAGAACTTGGTCGCTATCCCAGGTAATGTGAGTGACTGCACCCTTTCTTAGCCACTGCCTAGGGCTCCTCACCTGCCCTCTGTATTCACGGGATTGGGAGGAGTGAGGTTGTTGTCTCTTTTCCTAGTGGCGGCTCCATGATTTAAACACAAGTCTATGTAGGGTATGGTGGCACACACCCATAATCTAAGCACTTGGGAGGCAGGAGGCAGGAAGATGGCCCACTCATTCAAAACCAGCCTGGGCTACTGACTGAGACCACACCTCAAACAAACAAGGTAAGCATTAGTTTATGTCAGACAGGGCCACCTTTGACCTTAAGCAAGCCACTTTTTCCCCCCAAGACTCAATTTTTCTTTCTGTGAATGTGGAAGAGTCATATACCTAACATCAATCTCCTGAGGGACTAAGAGGAACAGTTCAATGGCAGATTACTTTCCTAGTATGTGCAGGGACCAGGTTCTGAACATCAGCACTTCAAAAATACGATAAAGCTGCTCAAGTTGAATTATTCCCGAGGTGAATGTACACTTTGGCTCAGACCCATCACTGCCATGTTTCTAATGTGTGGAAACAGGGAGAGTGGAGCGGTCATAAGCTTCATAATGGGGTCAAATCTACATCAGTTGTCAACAATGTTGATTATCTGATCCCTTGTCCTCCCCAAAACACTCTGGGTTAGGTGCCCCATGGGCCTTCTGCTTCTCAAAGGAATAACCATTCAAATGCCTGTTATATTAGTCAGGATTCTCTGGAGGAACAGAGCCCATAGGTTGAATATGTATTTAAAGGGGATTTTTAAATTAGGTTGGCTTACGTGATAGTCTCTGGTCTCTGCACACTGGAGAGGCTGAGAGGCCAGTTGCTGCTCAGTCTTGCCTCAGTGGTCCCAATATGTCCCTGAGGGCCTGGCAGATTACTGTAGAGTCAGTCGTTGTCAAAGAATCTGGTTCTGAGATCTGCAAAGGAATGTAACAGCCACAGCAGCAGGAAGCAGGTAGATGACTTCACAAACACTGATAAATAATAGGCAAAAACCAAAGTTTTCTTTCTCGCAACTTTTATCTGTGCTGTAACGAGAAGGTGCCAACCACATTTGATGTCTGTCTTGCCACTTCCAGTAACCTGATTAAGAGAACCCGAATGGTTGTTTAGGCAGCTCTCCTCTCAGTTGATTCTAAGACTAACATCCCAGCTGTTGACTGGATCATGCATCTGTCTCAGTTCATGTCTCTGACAGCATGTGTAGGAGTTTGGCAATGCTAAGGGAGGATTATTAATAGACACAGCTTCAGCTTCAAGAACTTGACCTTGGCAAGTGTTTTACTTGATTTATTCTCCTAAAACTTGGAACTAGTTGGCATGGCTGGTGCATATAACAAGCGCTTACTGACTATCTGTACATGTCCCATATTACAGGCAGTCTGGAAGTGATTTAATATATATAAGAGGATATTCAGGGTCATATTTAAATAATAATAATGTCAGGACTTAGAAAAGCTGCTGCATAAGTATCATGAGTATGAGGGCTGCCTATTTCAAACTAACCAAACAAGCAACTTACAAGAGCTCTATGACAATCTATAGCAAAACACTGGATGCTCAAAGTAGTCAAGGAATACACCCAGCTGGGCAGAGAGGGCGAGGAGACCACCCCAGCACAGACAGTGAAGGGGAGACAGAAGCTATGGGCCAGGGAAACCAGTTTAGGGAGGATAAATGGTGGTCCTAGCTGAGGAAATAAAAAGTAGAAGCAAGCATGTAGGAGCATTAAGAACCAGGGTGTGTGGTACAATAGATGAGGTGGACTTCTTATGCAAAGTGAATGAAAATAAGGACATAACCGTTCCAAGGTATATTTGAGAGAAGGTTTTTGTTGTAGATATGAGGGAGAGAACAGCCAGAGGCATCTGGAAGAGTCCAGGCTGAACATGGTCAGCAGAATAGACCAGGCCATGAGAGGAGGATCTCGAGATGGGGGAAGAGCAAGAGAGGAAGAGAAAAGAGAGGAGAGAGGGGTCAAGAGGACCAAGAGAGCCCACAGGAACTAAAAGAGCCAAGAGAGCAGGCAAAGCCAAAATGACCGAGTTATATAGAAAAGGAGAAACTGGGGGAAGAGAAGCAAAACCCATGGGCTGGAGAGGTTTAGGGGAGGGGTGGGGGTGAGAAGTGCTGGGAGGAGCCAGGACTCCATAACTTGTGATGCTGGGAGAACCTGGCAGCCAGCATCTGCTTTAATGCTAACAGACACCTAAGTCAGCCATTTGTCCTGAATGTCTTGGAAACCTACCATTCCAGCTTTTTGTTGATGATAAGAGGTGACAATCTCTTCTGTAACTACTTCCTGCTGAAATTAAGGCATTGTTGTGGGTCCGGGAAGGCTGGAATATGTCAAAGGATGGAAAGGGAGAGAGGAGTGTAGGCTGAGGGATATCTGTTTTGCTTGTTGCTCAGGTTCTGTGAGATCACCGGGGACTAGTGAAGTGCAGGCTGCTTTGGACCCATCTGGATATAGGTGCCAAGGAACCCTGGTGCTGACCCATTACAGGCAGCTTTGGAGCAGTTCATTGGAAATCTGTTGGGATAGATATAGACTAGGAACTGAAGGGAAAGTTAAGGAGTTTAGGGGAATTTTTTTTCCAAGACAGGGTTTCTCTATGTTCCGGCTATCCTGGAATTCACTTCACAGACCAGGCTGTCTGCCTCCCAAGTGCTAGGATTAAATATGTGTGCCCCCACGCCCAGCAAGGGAAATTTTTATCTTAGGTGTTCATTTAAAATTTCCAGACCTCTGTTCTTGGTAATTGGAGCTGGGGGAAGTCGAGAGAGAGAGAGAGAGAGAGAGAGAGAGAGAGAGAGAGAGAGAGAGAGAGATCCCATCCTCAGAAATAGGCATGTGGGGAAACTTGCTGTTGATTAACAGAGTACTTGTCTGGAGTCTGTTTGACCTGTTACAGGTAGATCCAAGTCTTATGACTTCCTCAAACTTAGAGGAATTTTTTAATTTTACAAAAAGAGGTAACAGTTTTAGCTATGTTAGTATTATTACTGTTAGTAATCTGTTCTGAAATTCACATTGTAGAAAAAGCAGTTGACTCACACTTTTGAGTCATAGAAAAAGCTTGAGAACCCAAAAAATAATTCTGGATTAAAAGCATGAACACTTTTTCCTCTGTCCAGATGGCTGAATACATAGACAGAGATGTTTTCAACACAATGAGAGCTTTAGTCAGTGCTTTACTAAGGACAGTTCTTATAAGAACTCCATTGGTTATTGTTAAAACTCTGAACTTTTGAAGTCTTAATATAACAACAGCATAATGAGAGAAAAAATCTGAAACATTTCTCATTTTTTACATATCTTAAATCACTTCCTTTACAACTCACATTTACACACCGTAAGATAACCTTCTTCAAGCCAAATGGTGGTGGTGCACAACTTTAGTTCCAGCATCTGGGAGACAGAAGCAGATGGATCTATGTGAGTTCAAGGCCAACCTGATCTACAAAGCAAGTTCCAAAATAGTCATAGCTACACAGAGAAACCCTGTCTTGAAAAACCAACCAACCGATCAAACAAACAAACAAAATTACTTTCTTAGACCCTCACACACCACTTAAATAAACATCAAAACTTTTCTTTTTCCATTTAATCGATTACCAGGAGACACAAGTGATTGATTACTCAGAGTAGTTATTGCAAAGCAAGTTCCTTTAAATAAAAGAATAGTAAAGATTATGTTGAAACCTGTTTTGTGAATTTATCTCTTTCAGAGTGAAGTCAGTCACCAAGGGAAACTGTTTCTGTGTCTGTCTTTCTTAGCAGGAAACCTAGTGGCTCTAGAAAAGTGAGGCCAGATTTTACAAAGGAAATAAACTGACCAGGCAGATGCAGCCATGCAGAGAGGAGCTGGTACTTGCCACTGCCAAACTGACAAAGCTATAGTTAGCCATCAACACCATCAGAGATCTGAAAAGAATGAATTATAGCAGGAGGAAGTATAATCCAAATGGTCTATGTAGCAATTAAAATGAGAGAGACTTACCCACTACCTAGACAGTGATCTTGATGCCTTCATTAGGAGGCAGAGGTCTTGGTCTTTGGCTGTCAGTCACACAGGACCACATCACATCTCCAGCGGCTGCACAGGGCTGCACAGGACCACATCACATCTCCAGCGGCTGCACAGGGCTGCACAGGACCACATCACATCTCCAGCGGCTGCACAGGGCTGCACAGGACCACATCACATCTCCAGCGGCTGCACAGGGCTGCACAGGACCACATCACATCTCCAGTGGCTGCACAGGGCTGCACAGGACCACATCACATCTCCAGCGGCTGCACAGGGCTGCACAGGACCACATCACATCTCCAGCTGCTGCACAGGGCTGCACAGGACCACATCACATCTCCAGTGGCTGCACAGGGCTGCACAGGACCACATCACATCTCCAGTGGCTGCACAGGGCTGCACAGGACAACAACACATCTCCAGCTGCTGCACAGGGCTGCACAGGACCACATCACATCTCCAGTGGCTGCACAGGGCTGTCAGTCACACAGGACCACATCACATCTCCAGCGGCTGCACAGGGCTGCACAGGACCACATCACATCTCCAGCGGCTGCACAGGGCTGCACAGGACCACATCACATCTCCAGCGGCTGCATAAGCAGCCTCAGCCTTTGGCTGCCAGACCCAGAAGGTCTGAGGAATTTTCCTGTAGGCGAGAATTTGATGAGGTAGAGTCGGGAAGTCAATCCAGAAGTGTCTACAGTTTGGGCAGGGCTCTGGCAGAGGGTAAGGCATGTGGCTGTTCTTTGCCCAGTGGTTAGCGTTACCACAGTCAGGTGGAGTCATCTGTGTCCCATATTCTTTGGAAACCTTGCTGATAGGAGCTGGCATTTTTTTTTTCTACCATGGGAAGCTTTTTCCATTAAACACTAAACACCAAATTCAGCAGATCTGAGAAAAGTTTGAGGACCATTATCTATTAAGTATACCCAAGTTAAACAAACCTTTACTTGTTTTTAGTTATTTGCTTTAGGCTTAATCTTGAAAATATATACAGGAAGCTAAATAAAACTTGTGACTGTAAATGAATTACATTTGTACTTAGCATGACTATAAGCATAGTTCTGGGCACATTAAAGAATTTGACCATTTAAAAGGTGACTGACAATTAACATGCATGTCTGGCCTCCACAGATACCTTCGGGCACATGGTGCACATACATATCCTCAGGCACACACACATACACATTAAAAAAAAACACAAACAAAACCAGGCATGGTGGCACATGCCTTTAATTCCAGCACTCGGGAGGCAGAGGCAGGTAGATCTCTGTGGGTTTGAGGCCATCTTCATCTACTAGTGAGTTCCAGGACAACCAGGACCTTGTCTCTAAAACCAACAGCACCCCTATAGACAGAGACTGTGCATTCATTTCTCAGCCGCCCAGACCTAAATAATAATGCAGAAATCATATTAATTGTATCATTGCTTGGCCTATTAGCACTGGCTTCTTATTGGCTAGCTCTTACATCTTAAATTAATCCATTCCTATTATTTTGCATTTTACCACAAGGCTCGTGGTTTACTGGTAAGGTTCCAGAGCAGACATCTTTCTCCTTCAGCAGCTACATGGCATCTCTCTGACTCTGCTTTCTTTTCTTCTCTATCTCTGCTTGGAATTCCCACCTTGATCTATTCTGCACTGCCATAGGCCCAGAACAGCTTCTTTATTAACCAATGGTAATAAAACATATTCACAGCATACAGAGGGGAATCTCACATCATACCCCCTCACCCCAAAAGCAAACAAACCAAAAACGTTAGACAGAACCTGGGGAACAACGCCCGTCCTAGTTCGGATTTCTGCTCTGTGATGAAACACCGTGAGCAAAGATGCTGGCGGGGGGGAGGGATGAAACACCATGAGCAAAGATGCTGGGGGGGGATGAAACACCATGAGCAAAGATGCTGGGGGGGATGAAACACCATGAGCAAAGATGCTGTGGGGGGGGGATGAAACACGGTGAGCAAAGATGCTGGAGGGGGGGATGAAACACTATGAGCAAAGATGCTGGGGGTGGGGGAAAGAGTTTGCTTAACTTATACTTCTATATCATTGTTCATCACCAAAAGAAATCAGAACAGGAACTCAAACAGGGCACGAACCTGGAGGCAGGAGCTGATGCAGAAGCCATGGAGGAATTCTGCTTACTGGCTGGATCTTCATGGCTTTGCTCAGCCTGCTTTCTTAGAGAACCCAGACCATCAGCCCAGGGGTCGCACCGCCCACCATGGGCTTGACCTTTTCCCATCATTTACTAATTAAGGAGGCATTTTCTTAACTGAGGTTCTCTCCTCGATCAAGTTGACATAAAACTCTCCAGCACAACACCCATTGTTGAACACTAGCTTCCACGTGCATGCACACACGAGTGAGCACACAGACTACAATAAACAAACACACGAGTGGTCATATAGCCTCTTCAAGTTCATCAGTGAACAAAGCAGCAGAGTCCCAGGTCCAATCCTATCTCCGCAGACTCAGGGCTTTCACTGCTTACACTCACTGCCTGTTTTGTTGTGTCTTGAGACAGGGTCTCACATGTTGTCCCAGGCTAACTTCAAACTCAGCACTCTCTTGCTTCAGCCTCGAGTGCTGGGATTGCAAGCAAGCACCATCATAGCTGCCCCACTGTTTTCTTCCTCCCAGAAAAAGAAAAGACCAAGCTGCAGAAGCAGAGAGAGGATGAGCTAATCCAGAAGATTCACAGACTGGTGCAGAAGAGAGACTTCCTAGTGGATGATGCTGAGGTGGAACGGTTAAGGTGGGTCCTAGGCCCTCAGATCCCAAGCCTCTGCTCCCTGAACCACCCAGCAAACCCATTGTCTGCTCCTGGGACCTATGGCCTTACCTAACAGGCTTGGCCTCTGCCGTTGCTCCCCAGACACCAAACCTTTCTGACCTCAGAACCTATTTCCTGTTCAAGAGAAACAGCATTTCATCCCTCAAAGTCTAGGCAGGGAGAAATTCCGTCATGCGTTAGAGGACAAAGTGCCCTACACATCATCTGGTTACATCTAAACTTCTGTCAAAGTGGACAAACACCTGCCCCCAGGACAGCTTCTCCCAAGTTCCCAGCTTGGTGCTTTGCTTTCACTTTTTCCCCCTCATGCTGCTTCCTGTCCTGTACCTGCCAATCTCGGCTTGGAGCCCCCTTGGCTCTAGAGCTGTGCAACCAGGATGCTAGGTCTGGGTGCAGCTGTGTGTCTTGGGTATTTTTGTCCCAAAACAAAGCCTTCGGAGTCTCTCTCCATGTAGGGGGCTACTTCATCATGTGTCCTCTGAGAACTTTCCCAGAGTCATCTGAGCTACACAAAACCCATTTTATTCTTGGCAGCCTTGAAGACGAAGGTGACTTTCTCTCTGAGACGGGCCTAGAACCTTGTGGGAGTCAGAGTGTCTGGGGTAGCTTGAAGGCACAGGGATGCTTCCCAGTTCACTGAACCCCAGCAAGGAACATGTTCTTCTTTCTGTCTTGAGGTCTCACTCTAGCTCTGAGTCAGCATCTATATCATTAGAGATAGGGTTCACCTAACACAGAGTCACACGCCATATGTACATGTTACACGCCACTCCCCAAGCTCATGCTTGGCCTCTTTCTGGCCACCATTGGCATTTTCCATGCTGACTTTATTTTCCTCTTCTCTTTTCCATGTCCATCTTCCCAGGGAACAGGAAGAAGACAAGGAAATGGCTGATTTCCTGAGGATCAAGTTAAAACCTCTAGACAAAGTAACCAAATCTTCAGCTCGTGAGTGCCTGCATGGTCCCCCTTTCCTATGACAGAGATTTTAAACAAGTGAGGGTAGGGGCATAAGACACACTTTATAAGATACACATCTTAAGCATGGGATGGAAGCAGGTAGGGCCAGGCTAATGGGGGGGGTGGGGTCTGCAGCTCATGCAGTCTCCAAGGTCCGTGCCCTGACGCGCTCCATGCTTGGTTTAAGGATTTGTTACAATTGTCTTTGTAGTTTTGGTTCCACGAACCTTATGCTGTCATTGTCCCCAAGTGTAAGCAGCTGGTCCTGCAACGGCTGTCCTTCCATAGTTCCAATCTGATGTGTTTCATTAAGAATAAGATGGCAACTATGGCCTTCAGGTGTTCCAGCTGCTATTAGGGCTGGAATCTGGAAGAGCCAGAGACACAATTCTCAGAATAATTGTTAGCTTTATGAGGTACCCTAGCAGAAAGAGTTTTTAATGAGACAAGTTTAGAAATACCTCCTGTCCACCAGATGTTAAAGTGATCATGGCTCCTGGTGTCAATATCTTTTCTTTTTTGATGTAATGTTTGGCAGATATTTCTAACTGCTACATTAATAAGGTCTCTTTCAGTTGTAAGAAGTGGATATTCTGCCAGGAGATGGTGGTGCACGCCTTTAATCCCAGCACTTGGGAGGCAGAGGCAGGTGTATCTCTGTGAGTTTGAGGCCATCTTGATCTATAGAACTAGTTCCAGGACAGCCAGAGCTGTTATACAGTGAAACCCTGTCTTAAAAAGCCAAAAAGCAAAAATAAAAACACAAAGAAGTGGATATCCTTGGATATTGGTGGTGCACATCTTTAATCCCAGCACTCAGAAAGCAAGGACAAGGGGATCCATGTTAGTTCAAAGCCAGCCTGCTCTACATACATTAAGAGTTCCAAGCCGGGCGATGGTGGCGCACGCCTTTAATCCCAGCACTCGGGAGGCAGAGGCAGGCGGATCTCTGTGAGTTCGAGACCAGCCTGGTCTACAGAGCTAGTTCCAGGACAGGCTCCAAAACCACAGAGAAACCCTGTCTCGAAAAACCAAAAAAAAAAAAAAAAAAAGAGTTCCAGACCAGCTAGGGTTACATATGTGATCCTATCACATTAAGAAGCCTTCGAGGAATGACACCACTGATTGGCCAGAGCCTCAATTCTAATCTTCTCTGGAATACCACCACAGACACACCCAGACTTAGGCTTTGCTAAATATTATTTTCAATCCAATCAATTTGAAAATTCATACTCTAATAAACGCCCTCTCCAAGGTCCAGACCTGAAAACCACAGCTTGACAACTCCAAGGTAATGTCAGACTCTTCCTTACATTAGGCAGGGTTCTCTAGAGGAACAGAACTTATGGAAAGAATCTCTCTCTCTCTCTCTCTCTCTCTCTCTCTCTCTCTCTCTCTCTCTTTTCTCTCTCTCTCCTAGCCATGTGCCTACCTAGAAGGTGCATGTATTTGCCCTCTCACCGTGCTATTAGGTGGGGTCTTTATATTTCATGTTTGATAAAATATCAAATAGACAGGCCTGTAAGGAAAATGACTTTAGTCAAGGCCATCTGCCTTGTGGTTTTAGTGACCAATACATGGGAGCCTTTCTGTATTCCCCACAGTTGACAATTCTGTTTCCACAGGTCAGTAACAGGTGGCACAACAAACTGAACTTGTAGAACTTCTCACAGAGGATGCACACATCTTTCACATAGTCTTCCTTAGGTAATAACCACCAGGAACATTACTTGACAGTAAATTTTTTTAAACCCATGAAAAATTGAATCACCATGATAGGAAAAGCAGATGCAACAAAGAAAATGACTTCCCAAAAACCTGATAGAAGAAGACATCAAGATGGCTCAGTAGATTAAGGCTTGTTACAGAAGCCTGATAGCCTGAGTTTGACCTTCAGCATCCATGTAAATGTGAAAAACCTGATAGAAGAAGACATCAAGATGGCTCAGTAGATTAAGGCTTGTTACAGAAGCCTGATAGCCTGAGTTTGACCTTCAGCACCCATGTAAATGTGAAAGGAGAGAACTTCACACGGTTGTCCTCTGCCCTCGACACTCATGTACTCCTGAGTCATCTGTGTGCACACCATAAATTACAAAGTTTTTTCATATTTATTTATTTATTATGTATACAATATTCTGTCTGTGTGTATGCCAGCAGATGGTTGTGAGCCACCATGTGGTTCCTGGGAATTGAACTCAGGACCTTTGGAAGAGCAGTCAGTGCTCTTAACCTCTGAGCCATCTCTCCAGCCCTACAAAGTATTTTTAAAAAAAAAAGATTTAAAAAGAAAACGATCTTGAAGAGACAATGCACTAAGTATATTAAAGTTATTAAAGAGACAAGAAACAAAACCCAAGATGAAATAGAACAATGCTATGAAAAAATGTAAATAGACTTGCAAAAACATTAGCCTCATTAATAAAACTGCCGTGGAAGAAAAACCTTAAAAGGATTGAATAAGAAGACACAGTTGAAAGCATGCTTCACAAAATGGAAGGCAGTCCTGAGGAAATTACTCAGGATACAGAACAAAGAGGAAAGTACAATAGCTTCTACAAAGAGAGAGGACAGAATGACAAGTTTAATTTACATCTAATAGGCATTCTGAGGGGATAAAATGGAGGATGACCAGGAGAGCATTCTGAAAAGACAACTTGAGCATTTTCCTAAACTGAAAGATGTGAAGCCTTGAGTTAAAGTGCATTGAACAGAATTTCCCATTTACCCTGCACTAGGCCTGGAAACTAACATGATGAGAGGGACTGACTAGAAGGAAGACTCAAGATGCACTTGGAACCCGAGGAATGTGTGACAAGAAAGTCCACGAATGTTGAACATAGAATGCATAGCCATTCTCCATACTAAGGCCTGGTCATGGGTTGGGTTTGGGTTGGACTGCCAGTGATCAGGGATTTCTTCTCCTTACCTTTCTCTCTTTCCCTCTGCTTTTCCATTCCTGCAGGCTCCCGGGCAGAGAAGAAGGCAGATCCCCCACCTAGCAAGCCAACAGTGGCCAAGACAGGCCTGGCACTCATCAAGGATTGCTGTGGGGCCACCCAGTGTAGCATCATGTAACCCCTACGTGGGGTGCCCCAGAACCATGGGGACCATCCCTTCCACCCTCTTGTCCTCAAAGCCCCCATTTTACAGGGGTCTAAGAGATTTCCAAGGCAGAAGGGGTTGAAGGCAAGCCCATGACTGCTATCACGGGTCATGGGCATGGCAGGTGGGCCCAGCCACTGCTGTGCAGAGTGTAACAATAGAGAGCCCCTCACTGTCGCATGGCCCTCCCAGAGCATGCCCAACCCAGGAGTCTGTCTCGTCAGTTATCCAACCACCCTTAAAACAGTAAACCCTCATTAACCTACCACTTGAACAAACTGGGAAAGGGGCATGACCCCCGGGTGTGGATAGCTGTGAACTTCAATAATCTAGCACCATGTTGGACCCATTACCTATCCACCCTCCCAGCTTTGCTGTCAGATAGAAGTCCTGTTCCCTGTTTGTCCTCTCCCAGTGACTGTAGCCTGGAGGGTTCCACATAGTCCACCCATCTCTTAGGCTCCACTGTAATCATTTTCCTAGAGACACTGGCCTGTCTGTGAAGGCTGAGCTTGTGTATGGTGTTGGGTTTATGCCTCTTGCTCCCTCCCATTCTGTATCTGGGTATAGTTCATATCAGGTGTGTATCTGCTAGGCTCCAGGCTCTTTCTCAATTTGTCATGTCCAACCCACAGTGGAATGGGGTGAGGAGGAGTGAGTGATCAAGAGCAGATCCGGTGCCTGGACCAGTTTGCAGAGAGCTGCAGGTGCCACTGTCGAGTGGTCAAGAAAGGGATCCAGAACAGATGCCAACCAGCATCCTCTTCACCCACTGAGGGCTGCTGCAGGGAGTACCAGTGAGAGGTCACCCGCTGGCCCGACATCTCAGTGAAGAACAACTGGCAGGCAGCAGGAGAGGAAATGTGATCCAACTGTGTCCCAGCCATCTGGTGGCGTGTTTGAGCCAGTCCCACAATTCCTCCTGTGTAACTTGATGTACATTTGCCATGGCCAGCCTGGCACAGCCTGTGTGACCTCTCTGTGTGTATATGTGTGTTGTGATTGGCCTAAGTAGTTAGCACCAGTCAAAATTTGCTGATGTGCAAACTATCCATCAGAGAAAATAAAAATGAAAAACACACAGAGCATTTCTAAATTTCTTCTCTCTTTCTTGATTATGGGCATAACTGTGTGCACAGGAAGTTATTTTAAAGTACAGGAAGTATATAAAAAATTAAACATACACAACTTTCCCAGTGACGGCTGATATTTTGGCATATTTCCTTGACGTCTTCTCATACATTTCTTGGTCATGTTGACATCATATTGAAACATTTTATGCCCAGCTTTCTTTTCAGTTAATATTATACCACATAGGTTCCTCCTACATCATTAAAAGCTCTCTGTTAACATTAAACACTTTTCATAAATATTTATAATGGCTGCTTAGTACTCCATCCCATGGACACTCTGTCATCTGCCTCACCACTGCCTTACTACTGGACATCTAGCCTGCCCACCTTTTCCCACATAAGGTCATGGTCAACACCCTGAGGAGATAAACCTTCATCTAATTTCTGTCATTTTGTTTCTAAAATAAACTAGAAGAAACATTATTGGTCAATTAGTGAGAAGCATTTTCAAAATACTTATAAATTTGGCTTGGGATGTAGCTTAGGTAAGTGCTTGCCTCACAGGTACAAAGGCCCTGGGTTCTGTCCCAACTTGTGTGTAAACTGGGTGCAGTAGGGCACATCTGACTCCTAGCACTGGGGGAAAGGGAGGAAGTGGAGATGAGAGGTTCACAAGTTCAAGGCCATCCTTGGCTACAGTGTTGTATTTACAGCTAAATAAGACCTCTATCTCAAAAACAATGTAAATTTGGAGTGGATCTGTAGAGCCCTCACAATGGCTTTGGAATTGATTTCAGCTCCAGCTGTGGGATCTTGGTGGGGTAGACAGTGTGGGGCACACCCTGCACTCTGTCTCCCATGAGTTTCTGCTTCAGCTCACATGCCACATCCTGACATTCTAACAGTGGAGAAGTTCTCTAGGGCATTTGTCAGAACACTGGCCTCCTTCAGTACCTTAGTTCACATGTGAAGCCAGGTTGTATGTATGTCGTAGAACAACCACAAAAAGTGAGCACAAACTGGGAACTCAGCACCACAAAAACCCAGTGTGAAGTCATGGGGTCCCTAGGACTTTCCCTGCCAAGGCTATATATAGGCAGAGTACCTCTGCTTTGTTCAATTCCTTGGGCTTTGGTTGGTTCCGATGCTCCCACCCCTACCTTTGGGGCATTCTCCTCCCTCATCATGTAAGACACTAGTGGTGAGTGTAGGGCCTCAGTCTGACTTCATGATCTTAGATCTGGCTGTGTGGCTCAGATTTCATGGCTGTGATGGGATGCCTGATGCATACAGCTTAAGGAGGAAGAGTCTGGGTTCATGATTTCTGAGGGATCTTATCCATGGTCGTTTAGCTCCACATACTTCAGCAAGACAGAATGGCAGTGTAGCATGTTGAAGGAGCCCCGGACCTCACAGCAGGCAGCAATACCCACCCTACCTGTCTTCCCTCTTCTATTCCATTAGGATACCCAGCCTGTAAGATGATGTTCTGCCACTCTCTCTGGAAACACCTTCATATACACACTTATAGGTTCCTTGTTGATTCCCCAGGTGCCTCTTAATCCAATGAGGTTGAGAAGATAAACCATCACAGGTAGGCATGAAATTGGGGCAGATGTTATTCAATTTATTATAGACTCTTTACCCTCTGACACAAAACAAAACACTAGGACAACATGAAGGGTTCTCTGCTGTCCCTTCCTCATGGAAAACACAGCAAGCCAAGGGGCCAAGAAGAGCCAATCACTCACAAATATCAGCCTCCAGTACTCACTCACTAAGCTCCCAGAATCCATTACCCCACTAAGCTCCCAGCATCCAGTACCCCATTAAGCTCCCAGCATCCAGTACCCCACTAAGCTTCCAGCATCCAGTACTCCACTAAGCTCATAGAAGACCTGTATTGGGGGCTGAAGAGATGGCTCAGAGGTTGAGAGCATTGCCTGCTCTTTCGGGGGTCCTGAGTTCAATTTCCAGCAACCTCATGGTGGCTCACAACCATCTGTGATGGGGTCTGGTGCCCTCTTCTGGCCTGCAGGCATGCACACAGACAGAATGTTGTATACATAATAAATAAATAAATATTTTTAAAAAAGAAGACCTGTATTATTTCCTGCTATTCCATTATTGGTTTTGAAAATATATATATCGAGGACCAGTAAGATGATTTAGTCACACGAACTTGATAATCTAAGTTTCATCCCTAGAACCCACTGTCTTACTTTTTTATTGCTGTGATAAAACACCATAGTCAAGGCAACTTCTTTTTTAAAAAGCCTTTATTTGGGCTTATGGTTCTAGAGTATTAGAGTCCATGATGAAGGATGAAGGAAGGTATGGCAGGAACAGTTGAGAGTGAACATCTTGATTCACAAGCAGAGAATTAAGAGTACACTGGGAATGGCAGGGGTCTTTTGAAATCTCAAAGCTCACCTCCAGTGACATACTTCCTCCAACAAGGTCACACATCCCAACCCCTCCCACCAAAACAGCCACCGAATGGGGAATGCACAAGACTTATGAGGCATCTTATTCTAAATAAAAACCAGACGCAGTGGCAAGCCTCTGCAAACCCAGCATTCTGGCATGAGACAAGAGGAACAAGACACTCACTCAACCCAAAAGCTCTCGTTCAGCCTGAAATACACAGCATGGTAGAAACGAGAAACCCTGCCTCAAGGAAGGGAACTGTCCCTTTGAAAATTGTCTTTTGACCTCCAGCAGACACCTTTGCACAATGCATCTACACTCACAGCATATTTCACACACACAATTATAAAAGTTGTAAAACAAACATTTATTTGTGGTTTAGCAGGACAGGACCAGATGAAATTGAGAGATGACGCTCTCAGTTTCCCAGGGCTACCACAAAGCTGGGGAACCTTGAAGACCATGGAACCCTCCATACCCAGACTCGACCCCTGTGGATAGCATCAGGGCACAGGTGGCAATAGAAATCCCATTCATTGCACTGAGTAACATACACAAATCCACTTGTTTGGGTATCATATTGGCCAGTGGGGCAGGTCCTGTTACTACTTCCACTGTGCAGCTGAGGAAATGGCAGGATTCCATGGCCCAAGTTCATGGCAGTTAGTGGGGATCATCTTTCATTGCTCATGCTCCTATATCCCTGACATCCCATTCTCTTCTTACTACATTTAGACACATCTCCCATTTAAGCAAAGAACTCTCCCGTCATTGCTGTCTTTCTCAGCATCTTCACAGCCGTACATTTTTGAGGTGGCCATAGCCTTGCCATCTTCATTTTACTAGCCTCTTAGGTCTACTTGTTTGTCTTGGGGCTGGGACTTGTATGTGTTAGTGCTCTACCATGGAGCTACTGCCAAACCTCTTAAGTAGATTTAATCTGTTTGTTTTATACTCTCCTTGAAGTAATAAGGGCGGCGGAGCCGCTTCCCCAGCACCCCAGCCGCCCGCTCGGCTAGCTTATGCCCCAAAATAATTACACAGACACTGTAGTCTTTTAAGCACTGCTTGGCCCTTTAGCTCTAGCACTTACAGGCTAATTCTCACATCCCGATCAACCCATCTCTAATAATCTGTGAGAATTGGTCTTACTGGGAAGATTCTAGCCTAGTCCATCCTGGGTCGGAGCTTCATGCCGGGAGCGGGGCATGGCGTCTCTCTCAGGCGTCTGCTCCCTAGAGGAGCTGTGGAGTCTCTGAGCTCACTTCCTCTTCCTCCCAGCGTTCTGTTCTGTTTACTCCTCCCACCTATCCTCTAACCAATAAAATGGGTCAGGGCAGTGCCTTTATTAGCCAATGACCTTCCTCCATCATCTCCTCTCACCAGGAATACAGTCATGAGGTTACATCTGGCTGGAGCACACCAGCCAGCCTAAGCTCTATGCCTGTGTATAGACATATGTTTCCGTCACCAGTGTGGTGCCCAATCTCCAGGGTCTTCCTACCTCCCAGGAGGACCTCTCTCCAGTCCCTTTTATTTTACTTGTTTTTGAACTTTTTATTTATAGGTACATATGTGCATGTGTCACAAGTGTGCAGGTACCTGTGGAGCTAGAAGAAGGTGTCAGAGGCCATGGAGCTGGAGTTACATGAGGGTATGAGCTGGGAATTGAACTGTAGTCCTCTACAAAACGATCAACACTCTAAACTGCTGAGCCATCTTTCTGGTCTCTTATTACATGGCGTCACGCTATGTAGCTCTGGTCAGGTGAACTCAATACCTAGACCAGCTTGGCCACAGGCTGTCTCAGACTTGCAAGCATCCTGTTCATGCCTTTCAAATGCCAAGGGTATAGCCCAATCTCCTAGACTCCTCTAAAGCTTCCTGGTCCTCAGGGACCCTCAGCAGTCTGTTCTTTTCTCTCTTCCACTTCTCAAGCATTTTGGATAGTCAGCTACACTCAGAAAGCATCTGACTCCTAAGCTCAGATTCTTCCTGAATCTGCACTGGACTACAACATGTACTCTAACCTAAGACACCCTAAAACAAGGACGGGCAAGCTTCCTTGTGTCTTTGTAAATAAAGCTCTAAAAACCTTTATCTTGGCCAGGCCGAGGTGGTGCGTGCCTTTAATCCCAGCTCTGGGAGGCAGAGGCAGGCAGATCTCTGTGAGTTCAAGGCCAGCCTGGTCTACAAGAACTAGTTCCAGGACAGGCTCCAAAGCTACAGAGAAACCCTGTCTCGAAAAATAAACAAACAAACAAACAAACAAAAAAACACGTTTATCTTGGTTTTGTGTATATGGGTGTTTGGCCTGCATGTATGTTTGTACACCACTGCATGAAGTGCCTATAGAGACCAGTTAGATTTCCTGGGACTCAGGTTGTCACAGGGTGCAGGAAATCGAGTGAGCCCAGGTCCTCTGAAAGAGCAGCCAGTGCTCTTAACCATTGAACTACATCTCTTGCCCCTATTTAAAAAAAAAAGTTTATTATGAAAACATCACTGTCACTCATCACGGATCAGCTTTGGTGCCTCTGTGCTCAATGGAGAGCTGTGTGGTAAAGAAGACATGAGCCACAAATTTCCTCTCTGAGCCTTAAGACGAAATTGGTCAACTTCAGGCTGGCAGGACGGCTCAGCAGGTAAGGAGCTTGCCACACAAGCCTGATGAGGTAGGTCCTGTGTGGAAGGAGAGAACTGACTCTTGAAAATTCTCCTTAGACCGCCACACGCATAGTGTGTAGGGCACAGGCGTCTCCCAGCCCCCATCCGTAGGAAAAAGCAGTTGAGTTGTCTAACTTAGTAGTCAGTTTCTTCTAAGTCTCTCCATGTTGGGAAGGGTACCCCTGTTCCCATCTGCCTGAGGTCATCCTAGGACTTGCCCTCTTGCCTTTGACTTCTCTATTACACATTTCTATACAATTGTACGTCTTTAGCATCTACTCCATAAGTACTTCTAGAATGTGGTTCTCCTATGGTAGCCACTGTCATTACTTCATCAATTTTTGTCAACTACAACTACTCATTAACCCTTCATTAACACTCATTCCACAGCAGCCTGCTGATTTTTCCTCAGACATTTTTATGGTGAAAGAACAAAACTGGTGTACTTCCATGAGGCTTACCACCCTTCCTGTACCCCAAGTCTTACCTCCTGGTGCACTTCCTTGCCCTTCCTGTATCCTGTACCCCAAGCCTTACCTCCTGATGCTGAGACCACAGACCAGACGTTCCTTGGCTCTTCTTACCACCCTCTCTGTTGACTTGTCTCCTAGATCTTCACATATTGTCCCCTCTGCCAAGAACATCTCGGGTTCCTCGTCAGTCCCTCTTCCTGCAGCTCTGCCTCCATATGGATCAGGCTGAGCCCTACAGCTGAAGCGATCTTTGCAAAGCGTAGATGTAACCAGGGCTGCTGCTTGAGGCCTCCTGGACCTTCCCATAGGCCTTAGAGGGAGAGTCCAGGGTCCTGGTCCAGCTTCATCAGGCCCACACAGTCTAATCCTTCTCTCTACCCTCTTCCCAGTCCCTCCAGATCAGTGCCTTGGTTCATACTGACTTAAGGGAATGGAAACGAATTGAAAAGGAACTACCAGGAAGAAGGAAGACTGCAGAGTGTGTCCAGGAGGAGGGGATGCTGTACAGCGCCCAGGAAAGTTCTGGGGTAGGAATCGATGCATCAAACAGGGAAGCCCCTCTCACTGCAACACTGCAGGGCAGTGGGGCCACCATCCCCAGTTGGTAGATAGGGAAAGTGAGGTTCAGAGTGGGGAAGTGATAAACTCAAAGTCACATAGCATCTAAGTGAGTGAGAGAGTTGGGTTCAGGGACCAGAAGTCTTGAGCTATCTATGTGAGCGTCTATCAGACCTGGTGTTAATTGTATACATGTGATTCCAGCAGCAGCAGCAATGCCCTGGCTGTGATGGACCAAAGGGAATTAACTCATGGTCATATCAGTAGTCAAGCCTCCATATCCCTGGCTCACGCAAAACGTGGGAAGCTATGGGACACCACAAGTCAGGACTCAAGACACCTGTTGTTACTCATAAGACAGCAAGTGAGTATCATGGCTGGGCCCAGAGTGCTGAGGTCAGCTGGCTTAAGGAACAGACATCAGGCATGTTTCAATGTGTGGATGGTGAGGTAATGCCATTGGTCAATGTAGTCCTTGACAGGTGCTGGGAAACGGATTGTGTGCACCTTGTGCTCTGGTGAGAAAGACAGAAGCCAATGGGGAGCTTGGAATCCGAACTGAATCTCCATGAATAGCCAAAGAGACTGAGGCTTCACTGTGGAGCTACACTGCTTAGAATAAAACCCCAGTGGCGCTCCCCCAAGGCACTGTCTTCACTTCTCTACACTTCCAGTTGTAAGATACAGGAAGGCACACGAGGACCAGGGGAGCTTAGGCATGTGATAAAGGAAGCTGCCACCAGGAAGCCTGCAGACAGGAAGCTAGAAATGGGAAGGCTGCTGAGCTTTGCTGTGGTTCTCACGAGGTGAGCAGGAGGGATGCTGCAAGGGACCACAAATGATACAGCTCTGATACCAGCCAAGGCCCCAAGCCATGCACTTTCCCAAGATTCCTGAATAGCCCCAAGGCAGGTCCCATGATGTTGGGAGCTGCAGATCCCTGGCCCCTTGACTTTCTTTGCCTTGCCTCAGACCCTTTGCCTGCTGGCGTGAACTGAGCAAAACACCTGTGCCTGCAGCTGTTCTGGCACAAGACCTTGATGGCAGGGGAGTGGGTTCTGATTAGGCCTGCAGCTGAAAAATCCCAAGAGCCGGGCGTGGCTAAGGATCCCTATATAAGTTTCCCTGGAGCACAATAAACTTGGCATTCTTGTATCAAGGATGACCCGTGTCTGTGTGTCTCTCTCTGTCTGTCCCTGTGTTTTTAAATCTCCAGGCCCAGTTTCCGGCTCGCATACCAACCTGTAGTGGCACAGGCACTACAGGCGTAGTGCCGTAGGGTGGACGTTGGGCTTTACACTATGATAATCTCTGAACCTTAGCATCTGCTGGCGAAGATTTGTCACATCTAGGTTCCTGTCCCTAGCATGAACTAACACAGGGTTCATAAGCAAAGCAAATCTTCCAGAATGTATATGAAAGTAGAAGGGTTGCTACCATGGCCACCTGTAGTGATGGATTGTAGTGAGCCGGACAGGATCGCCATTACAAGATGGCGCCGACATCCTGTCTTGTTGGAAATAAACAACTCCATATTTGGCTATGCCTTTGAGAGTGGCGTGCCCCCCCTTCCCGCATGCGTGGTGGATAAGGGTCCTTGAGCCTATCCCGATGTAGTCTGGTGGCAGCTGTTGGTGGCAGCCAATCACAGGGCGACCCGTGTGCCATTTCCATATATAAGCAGCTGCCTTAGGGCTCTCGGACCCCCTTCGCTTCATGCTCCCCATCAACCAAGGGCACTCCAATAAAGCGTGATCTGAGAAGAATCCTCGTGTGGTGGTTGTTCTTTCTCGCCGCAGCTGGTGCCAAAACCCTGGGAACTTCGGTCGCCAGGAGAGGGGCTGAAGAGGATTCAGAACTCAACACGCGGAGTGGTGACTTCGGTAAGTCTTTCCAAGTATGCTGATTGCAGTCAGCGGGCGCACCAAATAATCCTCAAGGTAAAGATTGGGGTTCCGCAACAAAAAGCGGGTTTTCTGCTCTCGCCAATAGAAGGGAGAGTGGAGGTAATAGGGCCGCGACCAAAGCAGACGGTTTAAAATGAGGGCCACGACCAAAGTGGACGGTTTAAGAATGGGATTTTAGGGGCTGGAGAGATGGCTCAGGGGCTAAGAGCATTGCCTGCTCTTCCAAAGGTCCGGAGTTCAATTCCCAGCAACCACATGGTGGCTCACAACCATCTGTAATGAGGTCTGGTGCATACATAATAAATAAATAAATCTTTAAAAAAAAACAAAAAAAAAGAATGGGATTTTAGAATGGGCGCTTCAACAACACACCTGATTTTTCTAGCTCTTAACGAGCTGTTATGGAGCGCTTTGGAGAGGTTTTTGGCTGAAGGTGACACAGTTGCACCTTGGTTTGCCGCCTCTGGCAATCTTAATGTGTCATCCTGTGATAGGCTTGGTAGAGATCTGGATTTTGCCGCTGAACAAAATATGCTAAGGAAGGGAATTATATTCTTATGGTTCGAGTTACCGAGGCCTCCGAATTTTGTAGAATGTGAACAGCTGGGGCTCCAAGGCCTAGCAGCACTGAGGGTCTGCAAAGCTACAAACACAGGACCTGCCTTGAGGACGGACAAGGCTAGAACGCTAGGCCACTCCCAGCATGGGCCTCAGGGCATAGAAGCACAGCACAACCGTGGTAAGGCTCACCAGCTTGAACTAATTGTCTAATTTTAAAAAATAGACATAATGGGGGTCCCTCAGTGCTGGGTCTCGAGATGGCGCGGGGCTTGCCAAAGGCCGTCCTTGCCGAGGTTGCGCTTGCGGCTTTGGTTGGCGGGGGAGGAGTTCGACCCCGAGTGACCGGGGAAAAAGAATTTTTGAGAAAAGAAGCCACAGCCCAATGGTCCAGGAGGGTCATAAATTCCAAAAATCCAGTGATGGTCACAGGGGGACTCCCTGCCTCTCCCAAGGTTGTAATCAGCTAGTTCCTAAAACAGTAGTACCTACAGGGGGAAACTCCCTGTTTCTCAAGATTATTCTCAAGATCTGGTCTGGCTTTCTCTTGGGCTAGTTCCTAAAACAGTACAATGATAATCTCAGTGGGGAGGCTCCCTGTTTCTCAGGATTGTGATCAGGATTGCAGTCTGGTTTTGTCTTCTGCTAGTTCCTGATGCAGGGTTGCTGAACAGGCTAGTCCTGGATTTTTGGTTCTTCTCTTCCTGCTGGGAGAATCTGGTTTGTTCAGGTTTTTCAATACTATATATGATCCAAAGATGGCTGTGTCAGTTTACACTTCCAACAATGGAGTTTTTTCTTTACCCACATTTTCTTAGGCATAAATTGTTAGCAATAATTTTTAATCTTGGTCATTTCTACAAGGATAAGGTAAAATCTCAGAGTTTTGGTTTGCATTTCTCTGAGGGCTAAAGGATGTTATGTTTAAACATTTTTTAAATGTCTCAGTCATTTTTAAGTTCGTCTGTTGAGAATTTTCAGTTTGGGTCTGTAACAAATATTTTTATTGGATTAATTTTTAATAACTAATTTCCTGAGTTCTTCATATATTTTTGAAATGGGTAAAAAATGGTTTGACAAAATATTGACTATGATCAATGTTTTGTATACTAAATAATAGATTCATTGATAATTTTAAGATTGATTCCTGGACAATTATGTTTGCTCAATTCAAAGGCAAAAACAATAATCTTTTCCCAGATGATCATTGCTACAATTCACACAACTGTATTTTACTAATGTTATAGCAAAAAATCCCTTAAAGGATTTTATGCTAAATTTTACAAATGGGTCTTCCAATGGAAGAACTGCATATATGGCTAATAAAAAAAATTATGGAGCATAACAAGGCTCCTTGAAAGCAACTCATAAAAAGTTGCAAGCAGATCCTGATGCAAATGGATCTGGCGTGATAACACCAAGCTAACCTTTGCTAGGGCAAGGTGAAAAAGCCCTTGCAATGCATTATGAAAAAACCTAACCTATATATATTTGGGGTCGAGGATATGTTTATGCTTTTTTCACAGAAAGAAAAAAGCTGGATCTAAAGTCGAGGCTACAGACGCCCCACAGAGGAGTTCCAGAGGCAATTGGAGAGAGGTCCTTGGTCCTGCCTTTCCTGCCCCCAAGGAGAGGAGTGCCTGATAACAGAACCTGCAGCACCACTCTGCAGGATGTCTTCTGCCTCCAGAGTCCAGGGAGACCCGGCTGAGATAAGTGCCAGGATGTGCTCCAGATAGCTGAATCCAGCTCACCTGAAGCACAAATGCTAAGCTGCTTCTGATACAGGCTAAACATCTGACAGTTTTAATCTTTGGGACACAGAACTCATTTTAATTAAAATATTAACCCCTCTTCACTTAAGAAGGGGAAAGATTGGGGTTCCTGTCACTGTTGCTCAGAGACTGGAACTGGTGGTATTTAATAACAACAATGTATGTCATTGTACTCTTACTGCAATTGATCTAATGATATTTGTAACTGCTTACAGATGTTGGAAAAAGTTTGACACACGCTATAAAATGTTTGGGTTTAATGCATATACTAAGAATTTCAGATTTTGATTCCTTTTACACTGCTCTAATTGCTGGCAGGCAGCACACGTAATTTTATGTGGAGTAGGCATTTAGAAAGGAGGATACCTAAGGCCAGACTAAAAGGTGGATACTGGGTTTGGAAAATGCCCTTTCTTCTTGTCTGAAATTGGAGTTATTGGTGCCCAAATTATATCATTAGGAGCTCCTCACAGTCTTTCCATTAATAATTGACGCAGGGGCCCAAAGACGGGAGATATTGTGGAGTCCTCGCCTGAACAGCACATCATACAGAGGCTGTACTGGCCAGCTCAACAGGGCATGATGTCAGGACGAGAAGTGCCCTCCACATGGCCTAAGACAGGGTGCCCTGTGATCTGCTTACTTTAAATCTCGCTAGATACCTTTTATTTGAGGAGCTCCAAGGACGGGTGACTTATGGCAGGACATCCCCCAACCTAAGACAGGATACTGGGAATCCTAGGACGGGTAAGGGGGAAAAAAGACCTGGTCCTCACTCGACCTAAGAATCATAAGGTACCCCTCTGTTCCCAGGAGAGGTAAATTGCTTCACCATTCCAGAGAAGGGTCTCTCCTTGTCCCAGTCCCTTCTCCTTTATATCTGACACCATGGTTGGACTCTGACCTGATGCCCTCCACTTAATAGCTGCCTGTCTTTATAAAAGAAAGGGGGAACTGTAGTGAGCTGGACAGGATCGCCATTACAAGATGACGCTGACATCCTGTCTTGTTGGAAATAAACAACTCCATATTTGGCTATGCCTTTGAGAGCTGTGTGTCCCCCCACTTCCCGCATGCGCACTGGATAAGGGTCCCTGGGCCTATCCCGATGCAGTCTGGTGTCAGCTGTTGATGGCAGCCAATCACAGGGCGACCCGTGTGCTATTTCCATATATAAGCAGCTGCCTTAGGGCTCTCGGGCCCCCTTTGCTTCATGCTCCCCATCAACCAAGGGCACTCCAATAAAGCGTGATCTGAGAAGAATCCTCATGTGGTGGTTGTTCTTTCTCGCTGGTCGAGAAGTCTGCCGCAATGGATCATTTGTACTTTAATAATTTGCCTGAAGATTAGAATACAGAACAGCCATACTAGTTAGCCATACAGGCCATTTAATGGTGGCACACACCTTTAATCCTGGAAGCCACACTAGTTAGCCAAAGAGGCCAGGTGGTGGTGCACACCTTTAATCCCAGCACTAGAGAGGAATATAAATTGGGATGAGACAGGAATTTGCTCTCTTTTCAATCTGAAGATTTTATGGAGGTAAGAGCTCTCTAGTGGCTTGGCTGCTTTGCTTTTCTGATCTTCAGGTTGAACCCCAATATCTGTCTCTGGGTTTTTATTATTCATGCTACAGCCTCCTACATGGGCGGAGATTGATCATGAATTAGATTTCCTATCCCCAACAGTTCTGCCACCCTCCATGTCCTCATCAATTTCCTTTCTGCTGAATTCGAACACTCTGGGGCAGTGGTTCTCAACCTTCCTGATGCTGTGACTCTTAATATATTCCCTCATGCTGTGGTGACCGTCAAGCATAAAGTTATTTCCCTGCTACTTCATAACTGTAATCTGGCTACTATTATGAATCATAATGTAAATATCTGTGGCCTCCAAAGAGTTGAGACCTACAGGTTGAGACCACTCTAGATCCTCTCCACTCTGACAAACAACTCAAGGCTCCCCCTCATATTGAGAAGTCTCAGGGAGAGCCCATCAGTTCCAGGTCCTACTAGTTCTCACCAAGCAGGTTCTTCAGGGAAGGAGAGTCCTCCTTATGGACCACATAGCTGTTACTGTTTGAAGTATCATGAGTTGTTTTCCCGATCCTGCTGTAGAACTAGAAGGTGCAGAGGTTGCAGGAACGTGGAAGGAGACCTCACAATTTAGAGTTCAGATTTTCTGAGAAAAGAATCACAGGAATGAAAAGCTGGGAGTGGGCACTTTGTGTATACACACACACATGCACACACAGGCCAGAGGCCAAAATTGGGTGTCTAACCACTCTCCACCTTGGTTTTTGAGACATGTCTCAGTGAACCTGGACCTTACCCATGGCCAGGCTGGCAGGCTAGTGAGACCTAGGGCTCTGCCTGTCTCAGTCCATCAAGCGCTAGGATCATAGCTCTGTCTGCCATGCCTAGCGTTTCAGGTGTGTGCTGGGGACTGAAATCAGGTTCCCATGCTTGTGCAGTCAGCACCAGATCCACCAAGCCATCTCTCCAACTCCCTCAACTTCTTCTGCAAACTTTGCTATGTATGGTGAAAGGTGTTTTGAAGGCTCTGTCCAGGATCTTTTGGAGCTTGTAACACTGATTTTCCCAACCACTACACCTACTGAGAAGCAGCGACTTGTCTCTTTCTTCCCAAAGGGGTAGAAGTGGGGATGGGGTGGGGACTCCAGAGCTGAACCTGCAAAGGAAGTCCTTCCTTCCCAGACTTATTGGGAAAGCAAGCTTCAAGAAGCACAAACCAAACACAGGAAGTACATATGTCTCCAAGGAAGAACCTAGAATCCATCCTGGCTCTAACTGAGAGGATCTGCTCCACACCAGGAACAGGACGCAGGGCTGGATAATGCAGATTGTATTCACAAGGGGCCAACAGCTCCGCCCCCTGCCTCTGCCCCCAGCATCCCCATACACTCCAGACTAGACTACAGTTTGCTCTGCAGCTGACACTTTCCTATCCTCCACCTCCAGAGTGCTAAAATGACAAATGGTTTATATGGTGCTAGGAATTTAACCCAGGGTTTCATGAATGCTAAGCAAGCATTCTACCAACTGGGACACCCACATCTCTAGCTTAAACACTTAACATTTCAGGAGGGCGAAAAGCTGAGGCCATCCAAAATGAGAGGTGACTGGTAATAAGCCCCTCCTCTGAAGACCTCCAACTGCTAGGTTCCACCCACAGGACACTTTAAGTGCTGGTCCCAGCCCCCACCCTACAGAATAAAAAGCCCAGTATCTGGATGTGAAATCCCACCCATCACCCTCTGAGAAAGCTCTACCCTGAAAAGTCCCACCCATCACCCTCCCTGAGAAAGGCTATGGAAGCCCTGTATCCTGTTGAGTGTGCTGCTGTTTCTCACCCGAGCAGAGGCAGTCACCCTCCTGTTTCTTTTCCCCTCCCAATAAATCTCTTGTGTGAGGTTTGTTGTGTGATGTGACTTTGTGGTATTCCGTGATTCCCAACTGCCAGGATACTTTCCCATCCAAACCATAATGCTTACAACGGAACTGTTTTTTAATTCAGCCCCCCAAAACAAAAGCACCAATATGGATGCTTGCTCATAAAGTTTATTGACAACTGTTTGGTCCCAACACACAAACAGCACTTGAACCACGGGGGGGGGGGGGTGTCAAACAAAGTAGACAGTTGAGGAAAACATCTTGCCCCAGAAGTCTGATCAAAAGCAAACAGTGCAGGGTGGGAAAGGGGATTTTGGTGGTAACTTTTTTCTTAACAGGTAAATCTAATCTGGTACATCTTTCCACCCAGAGCGTCTCGTCATCTCCATACATCACAGCAGCAGCATCTAAGCCTCTGGATAAAGAAATAGTGACTGGCCTGGCCACTGTGGGTTGGCATATCAGACTCAATGCACTTCCATTGAGTTTTCACATCTTTAAGCAGCAGTGGTTCGTTACACTCATCCCAGATGCATGGGCAACTCCAGCAAATGGCAAAGAAACACCCATTTACTGTGCACAATTATTCTTTGTTGCCCACAGAAGAAACTGAGCTGAGATGGCTCCAAGTGACTTTAGTGACACCTGGTGTTTTCAAAGTCCCTGATCCCTTCTACACTTGCAAACTTGAAGTTTGAGCAGGCAAGCTTATCCTTAGGATGTCTGTGATTAAGGCAGCCCATGTTCTCGCCACTAACTTTATTACATTGCTTAAAAGCCATAAAGAAATTGCACATGTGCCACTGTACTTCCGTGTGCTAGAGCTGCAGAGGAAGTGCTGCCAGGCCAGGCCCGCATGGGAAGAGTGTGGCAAGCCTGTAGAGAGCATTTCTAGTGCAGCTCCATCTTGTGCTGAGAACTGGGAATCAGTGGCTTCATTTAAAAGATTTTGGCAACAAAAATCCAATTGGTTAAAAAAAAAAAATCTCTCTAGAGCTTTTAATTTTGTGACATTTTATCAAACTGCTGGTTATGAATCAGAATCCATTTTCTGGCTTTCTAGAAAAAAAATGAAATATGAACATTTCCCACCAAACAAACGATCTAACTAGAGGAAGACTGTGTGCCAACAGGTTCTTTCTGTTCTATGAATGGATCCGCCTTTTTTTGCCCAACAAATACAATCCATTGTAAATGTCAGGTCTCTCCAGCAGGGGTGAGAGGCCACTCATGAGCGGACACCTCAGGCACCCAGAGAGAAGGTCATTCCGCAGGGCGGTGCCCACAAAGGCTGGCTTTTCCCAAATGCCAACATCAGACACCACAAAAAACAAAAAAACAAAAACAAAAACAAAAAAAAACAAAACAAAACAAAAAAAAAACCAACCCAAACATGCTTCCAATAGCGAGAAGTAACAGTAACACCAGACACTATTAAAAGACAAGACGAACTAACATGGACACACATCTTCACATGGAGAGCTTCCCAGCTTTACAGCTGACTTTAAAATCACAAAAACAAGGTTAGGCTGATCAACCTTGGCCTTCACATTACAGATAGAACTCCAGTCTCTTTCTAGAGGAGATAGTATCAACCCCACTCCTTTTGAAGCACCTCACTACTCGGCTGATTTACAATTTATGCATCTGATGCATAGTTTAAAAAAATCAGACTCTTTCCAACACCACCTCTCAACACATAGTAATGTGTGCCGTCATTCAAATGCTGACTTCAAATGCATGACACCAAGACCATCTCCTTTCCTAAACCTGATCCTTAGCAAACTGGGACAGAAAAGGGAAGCGTGAAATAACTTTCTAGAAAGCTCCGAAGTGCAATTCTCAAATGGAAACATTAAAAAATTGGGATGAAGCCACACTGGTCAACCACAGACATAGTTAAATAAAAAACAAGGCACACCAAGAAGTCACCCGGAAACCAGGAACCTTCCCATGTCAGCCTGAAAATGGCTCTCCTACCACTCATTCGTCCCCCAGTGTGTGACCCACAGCTCGTGGACATGCTTGGCTTCTCCAACAACCACAAAGCCAGAAGACAGAGGCTGCTCAGTGGGAGTTGATCCACTTCTTGCTGAGTAATTGCTGCTTATCCCTCCCCCACCACCACCTTTCACAACAGTTTAGAAACATTGGTAAATATATTATGGATTCCTTAATGAAGGCCAGAGTTCTTTCAAATAACTTGGAGAAATAAAGAAAGAAAAAGTTCATCTGAAAGTTCAAAAGGAACACCACCCTATGGACTGTCTATAAAAGTGGCTTCTGGGGTCAAGACAGAAAATGAGGTTTTTAAGCCCATTTTTGTGTGGAGAGTCAGACAGTTTTTCCCATCCTAACGTAATTCTGTGTTCAAATGGGAGTTAAAGTTTGGTTATACGTGCAAAAGAAAAGTTGGCTGCCAATTTGACTCTATTTTTGGGCTGCTTTTTGGCTGGGCTTTCCACTGTGTCCTTGCTGAACAGTGGCTCATGGGCTTCCAAAGAGGGACTTGGAGGAGTGGGGACAGATGCTGGGCTGCAGGGCAGGCAGGAGTCACAGGGCGGTAGCCCCCTCTTCTTCAATGGTGCTGGAATCTCAGCTTTTTCTTCTTGGCTTAAAACTACAGTTTCTAGAAAGACAGAAAAGTAAACAGATTTAGTGCTAGGGCTCAGAAGATGTACTGGTTTTCAGTTCCTCTGTATTTAAAACAAAACAAACAAACAAGCTTATAAAACCCTACCAGAACCAGGTGGCTTGTTATTCCAGCCCTCAGAAAGCTGAGGCAGGATTACCACAGGGCTGGTCAGCCTTAGCAACATGTCAAGACACTGTCTCAAAAAACAACAAAACAAGCCCTTTGGTGGTGGGGCACGCCTGTAATCCCAGCACTCGGGAGGCAGAGGCAGGCGGATCTCTGTGAGTTCGAGACCAGCCTGGTCTACAAGAGCTAGTTCCAGGACAGGCTCCAAAACCACAGAGAAACCTTGTCTCGAAAAAAACCAAAAAAAAAAAAAAAAAAACAAAACAAGGTAGTCATAGTGGAGCACACCTTTGATCCCAGAACTCCAGAGGCAGAGGCAAGTGGATCTCTGAGTTTGAGGTCAGCCTGGTCTACAAATCAAGTTCCAGGACAGCCAGGGATACAGAGAAACCCTGTCTTGAGAAAACAACCAACCAAACAAAACCAGCCATCAAAGTGTCATACTTATGTTAATTTAGATATGAGCTACACAATAATATGTCACAAAAGTCTATTACTTATAAATGACAGATCACCTTTTGGATTACAAATTTTAGACAGATCATGTTTCGCTCCCTATCAAAGGCTAATTTTTCTTACTTAGACTCTTTACTCCTCTGTCTGGTGACCAAAGACTCTGAGGCCTCATGTGAACTTTCTGAGGCAACAGGGACCTTAGTGTGAGTGAGTGTCTGTCCATTCTTACAGAGGCCACATGCTCACCTCACCATAATATTGACACCAGGAACATGGAACGACGGCTACTTTAGAAGGTCACTTGTCTTAGAGCATATGTAACACACAGATAGTCAAATATTGCCTTAAAAAAGACAAGCCTAGAGCAGAGAAGGAAGTATGGGCAGGAAAAGGAAGAGTCGGATTAAAGTGACAAAGAGGGGAAAGCGAAAGGTCTCTGAAGAGCATCTGGGTCCTCAAAGAAGGCAGAAGTGCAGACTGACAGTCAAGAGGCCTTAGTCACTTAACCTGTGGACGCCACTGCTTGCACAGCCCGAGCTCCACTGGCCATCACCCCAGCACCCGATAAAGAGAAGAAAACTGAATGGACCTCACACCAGGTTGGCACTAAGTTAGGATGTTATAAGCGGCCAGCTTTCAGCCAGGCAGTGGTGGCACACACCTTTAATCCCAGCACTCAGGAGGCAGAGGCAGGTAAATCTCTGTTGAGTTCAAAGTTAGCCTTGCCTACAAAACAAGTTCCAGGACAGGCAGAGTTACAGCAAGACTCTGTTTTGAAAAAAACCAAAAATCCAAACAAGAACAATTTTTTGTTCAGCTTTCTTGGCTTTCAGGTCACAGGATATAGAGTCCAGGGCCTCAAACCATAGGTGCCTTGCTCACACCAGCTTCCTAAAAGCCCTAGTATCCACTGGACCCAAAGCAAAGGTTGTGTAGCAGGTGACAGGTGTTGCCTAAGGATCAGCTGAGGCTCAGACATGGTGGGAAGGTCAGTACCAGAGGACCTGAGACAGGACTCATTACTCAAAGGCTCTCCATAGTCCAGTGACACTGGCCCTCAACTTCTGATTAGACCTGATTTATAAATTCTATTAGTCAATACCCAAACAAGGAAAGGAAGAGCCTGAATAATCAGCACAAGTATTTTATAACAGTGCCATTTTCTCTTTGTCCACCAGACACCCTCTCCACATATACAGCGTAACCTACCCAGAGGCTCTTGAGGACGTTCGTCAAACTGAATGAGATCAGCAGGCGGCAGGATGACAGGGTCTGGTCTTAGCTGAGGGGATGGCAGGCAGGAAGGGACAGGAGCACAGAGGAGGTCAACAGGGGAGCTGTTGGCCAGGTGCAGAAGCTCCTGCTCCATCTGGCTGGGCCCTGCAGAGATGGCAAGCAACTGCATTCAGCAACGCACAAATGTCCCCTCCTGAGGCTTTGCTCAGCCCCAGACGTCATCATGTAGGACTCAAGCACTGTGTGTGTGTGTGTGTGTGTGTGTGTAAAATAAACAACAACAAAGTCACTATTTGGAAAACAATATACCAAAGGCAACAGTCTGCTGAAGACTTGTGTTCTTAAGAACATTGGTCTCTCAAGAGGCCCAAAAAGGAAAAGGGCCTTTGGAGGAGAAACAAAACTGCTGAAGATTGGGGGCAGTGAAGGAGCCAGGGCAAGAAGCTTCAGCAATGTCAGATGTTGGAAATATCTTTTCTCTAAGCACAAGGCACAGTAATCCTTCTATCTACTCATGATGTATGAAGGTCTCTCTCACATTTAATGGTGGAGTTCAATCTACAGGATTCTGGAGTGGCGTCTGTCAATACAGAGCTAGCTCTACATAAAGCCTACGATTCAGTTACCTGGAGAGGCACTTTTGTACCACTATGTCACACCCCATGGCGTGTGCCTTGCCCTGAGCCCTTTTCCTCATGAAGCCTGTGTGCTGCATCCTTTCCAAATGTAGTCTAGAAAGAACCCTGATGACCCAGCTCAGCACAACCACCTACATTGGGCTTCTCACCCTCAACAAGATTTAGCAGAATTCTATTAGACTATCACTACAAACTCACCTACCCTTCCACCCACCTCTGTGTACCCTTCCTGGAACTGTCCCAGGTCTTCCGGCTCAGCTCTCTTTCCTTCTACAGTTTTAGCTCAGCTCTCTTTCCTTCTACAGTTTTAAACAGTCACTTTAGTAAACATCAAAAAAACACTTGAATTGGGATAGTCTTTAAGGATTGTACTTTAGCTAATCATTCAATGCTACCTGTAGACCTGTTGTTAACTACACACCAAACTGCATTAGAAAAAAATGAATATTTAGGTCTGGAGAGATTGTTCATCAGTTAAGAGCACTTGTTGCTCTTGCAAAGGACCTAAATTTAGTTTCTAGCACCCACAAAGTGGCTCACAGCCATCCATAATTCCTGTTCTTCTGACCTCCTCAGTTTCCAGGCAGGTACACACATGGCACAGATGCATGCAGGCAAAATGCTGATACACATAAAAATGAAATACATCTAATTTTTTAATGAATTCTTAACCTTGATGAAATTGCCCACCATCCTCTTTCCTCCAGATGTCTCACCCCAATGCTCCTCCTGGAACTTTAAGGCTTTGCCTACTTTGTTGCTTTTCTTCCAGTCCCCAGTACCTGTTCTGAGCTGGAGTTCTGATGCTACACAGGATTCTGGCACCTCCAGGATCTGCATGCTGACTGCAGGCTGATCTTCATGACTGGCAGGGAACAGGCCAAGGGAGCTTAGCCGGTCTATAAGAAAAAAGCACTAATCAGAGAGAAAGGCCAGTGACAGAATCACAATGGAGTCAAGGGAGGGTAATGGGGGCTTACTTACTTTTCATGTCATTTTTTAATACTACAATTCTCTTATGACCATGTCCTTTAATCCAGACCACCTATGCAAAAAACATACACCTGGTTAAGTAGTGGAAAAGAAGAGAAAAATACCCTAACATTCAGGAGAGTGGGGCTCCTGTGCTGCTTCTCACACACCAGGCTCAGAACTCAGTGAGTGTCAACAGGTTTCCTATGTGCTTTCTTTAGCGTCAAAATAGCAGGGTAGAACTCCTGCACTCCCACCAAAGCTGAGCACTCAGAACTCACAAGACAGTATTAAAAGTACTTATAACTTCGATAATGTCTACTGTAGCTTTAGGACTTAAATCCAGAAACTCCCCACATCCGAGTACTTACTCCCAGTTATTTTATACCATTTCATCGGAGGCTGAGCACCCTCTGTCTCAAATGCTTTCAATCAGAGGGATTATGGATTTGGGAGTATCTGCATATACCTAATGAGATAATTTGGGGTCTGGGTGCACTTACTAGAAATTCATCTTATCACATAAGCATTGTATACACATAGCCTGAAGGCACGTTAGATGCATTTTAGTGTGTTGACGTAATTCATCAAGGTAGTCAACTGTGGTGTCATGTCACTTCCAGAAGTTTTGAAATATTGTGGGTTAGAGTCTGACTACAAGTGCTCACATGTATTTTTAACTCAGCTCAACTCCTTCACTGACACCTTCTGGGGTCTGGGCAACAGTCAGGACCCTGCATAAGCTCCTTCCTCCACTCCAATTTCCCTTAGCTCTTCTGGAGACAGCAGGGGTGTTTTCCAAAGGTAAAGCTAGGCTTCCCTGCCTTCTCCACAGCAAAAGGAAGCTCTTACCTGGAGGAGCAAGGCCCTCAGAACAGTTCCTACCCTAACAGAGGCTCTACCATGCTTGCATTTCTTCATTTTTCTTCTTTTGCAGCACTGAGAATCAACTCACACTTGCCATGCAGCCAGACAGGCGCTCTCTCAGCAGATTCACTCCTCTCACATTGCCCCTACCGACCACAGGGGATTATGTGTGCTCCTTGCCACATGGTAACTCAGCTGTGATGCTGCTCCTCCAGGATCCCCATGTTCATCAAATGGGCCCTGCCTGGGCCACTGTCCATACTCACTGAGCAGAGAGGAGGGCATTGCTATGCTGCTATAACCACATTCTATGTAGGACATCTGCTTTAGTGTCCTATCCGGTTAGGAGACCACTGAGCACATTTCTGGGGGGAAGGCCTGCAACTTACTTACCTGGCACACAGGAATAAAGGTTTAGAAAAGCCAGATAAGCATCATTCATCTTATCTGGCAGCACCTGACATCTCTGACCAGGGGTCAGCAATAGTTCTTCATGAAGACACACACCTACCTGTGGGATGGCTCCCAATAGCTCCTCCACACTATTGTAGCCATATGTTTTGGGCTGCAGTGTTTCTCCAACATACTTGGTATAAGCCATGGGAAATTCATGAAGGAAAATCTGCTGGTAGTGATAGGTGTGAAGCAAAGACCGTACATTCTTTGCAAACAAGTACAGGCTTGTGAGCTTCACATACTCTTCGGCCTTATCATTCATAAACACCTGGCCCAGAAGAAACAAAGAGAAGGATTAAAAATTTCATAAGTGACCGGTCCTATCCCCTCTGGCTAAGGGCCTTCTGCCAAGAACACTCTGAGGGCCCCAAATCAACTTGGCTTCTTAAGGAACTTTAGGAGGGGTTCACAGAAGAGTCTCCCAGAGCCCTAGGAGGGGTTCATGCAAGGTCTTCCAGGGAGGCTAAACAACTCAGGGCAACTTGGTGTCTCTGCAGTGTGATCCTGACAAGTTCAAAGAAACTGTGTGAGCAAGGAAAGTAAGCAGGGAACCTGCAGTCTCAAAGCAAGCACAAGGAAAGGAGGGGCAAGTCTGATGGACACACACAGTGGCTATGGCCACTAGATCTCAATCTCCCAGAAATAATGTGAGGCAGAACAGTGGCTATTCCTGCAAACACCCCTGTCTTCTAGCACCCAGCTTTTGAAACTGTGTGTGGAGACTGCAAAAATCTGGAAGTATAAAAATGTTTCTGAATCCCAATAATCAATAATTAGTTGGAAAGCCAAACTCCTAATGAACCCAAGGTATTTCTGTAGCAGTTCTCCACACTGTATCTCATCTCAGCATTACACAACAAATGCTGCCTGAGTGACCTCAGATTTGCATCTACAGTATGCTATTAATACAGCACTTTTACTACTCACACCAATCTGCTGTTATTTAAACTCTGAAAAACACTGAAGATGCTCCAGGTCCTACAGTTTCAATATTCAGCCAAGATTCTTTTACATGAAAACAAAAGTACATCTACCTCAGCATGCAAATCTCTGTTTTTCTTTTGTAAATGGTAAAATTGCATGCATACCAATTAATGTTTTAAAAACAAATTTTCTTATTGTTTATCATCAAACAAATACTTGCTCTGTACACCTATTTGATATAGTGATATATCCAGGGTTGCATAAGAAGTTCCTGGGCAAAAGGAGGGTTGAATTGGGAAAAACTTAAGCAGCGCTGTTCTACCCCATCAGATGTGCCAGCGTCACCAAGAGAAGGGGCATCTCCGTGTCACCGAGCATGACAAGCTGTTTATCTTGAAGGTCTGACAGCACTGCTTAGATTGGTAGAAAGTAATTAACAGTAAAAACAGTAAAATGCCAGACTGGGCTGTTAGTTTAGTGAGTGAGGCCCTGAGTTAAGTTCCTAGGACCATAGAAACAAGAACTTGAATTCTTTTCATTATTTATCCAGCACATGGTCACATGATGATAACTGAATCTTTCATTCCCTCCACGGCTGGATTTTATCCATTGACATCTTCTATAGAATCATTTTCTTTTAAAAGACTTTATTAAACCAGGTATGGTGGCACATGCCTTTAATCCCAGCACTTGGGAAGCAGAGGCAGGTGGGTTAATCGCTGAGTCCAAGGCCAGGCTAGTCTACAGAGAGATTTCCAGGACAGTCAGGGCTACACAGTGAATCCCTGTCTTGGTGAAATATAAAAGAGGGGGGGGGGGGAGGGAGGGAGGACATTAAGATTAAAATAAAAATAAATGATGTGCTAGGGTCATACATCAGTGAGTGGCAAGATGCTTGCTTGGCATGCATTTGATTCCCAACACAACAAACCAGCAAAAGCAATTTTTTTTTTAAAAAAAAGTAAATTATACCCTTTACCACATTTTTTTTCATGCCCTAGAATGAACTTTTTTTGTTTTTTGTTTTTTAAAGCTTAAGTTGAAGCTGGAAAGATGGTTTAGCAGTAACAGTAACTACTGCTCTTCCAGAGGACCTGGATTTGGATCCCAGCACCTACATGGCAGTCAGTTCACAATCATCTGTAACTCCAGTTCCAGAGGACTCAACACCCTCTTCTGGTCTCCAGGGGCAACCAGACGCGCATACAATGTGCATACATACAAACCACTCAAGATACATAACATTTTTTAAAAATCTTTTTTAAAAAGCCTGAAAGTTAGACAGGAACCAGAAACCTCTGTGGGTCCGGGCATGAGTCTGGGACCTCTGGGACCTCTGAGCCAGGTCCTCTGCGAGTCTGGGTGCACCCGAATCTGGGACCTCTACTGATCAGAGCCAGAGACCTT
The DNA here is from genome assembly GCF_018167655.1 of Microtus oregoni. Lineage (NCBI taxonomy): Eukaryota > Metazoa > Chordata > Mammalia > Rodentia > Cricetidae > Microtus > Microtus oregoni. Next base: position 31,946,641 of record NW_024543086.1, read on the forward strand.
TGCAGGACCAACCCAAGCCAGGGCCTGCAGGAGCAGATTCAGACCAGGAACATTTACAGAAACAGGTCAGAGCTGACAACCTAGACCAGAGCAGGCCTGAGACAGGAAACTCCATGGGAGTGGAATAAAGCCCAGGAGCGCTGAGCAACCTCCAGGAACATGGAGTGACCACCAGGGTAACTAGAACCCTGGCATTGACTGCACCATGAGGAACAACCATCTTGAACCTTGGATCCATTGGCACCTAGAAGATTAATCACCAGAGTCACAGACAACCCCAACCACACCAATTAGAGGAAAAGATGAGGAGACAAGGTAAGAACACACACAACACCAAAAAGAGCAACACGATACCAATAAAATCTAGAGATCCTACAACAACAAGACTTGAGCAAACAAATATAGTTGAAGCAGAAGAAAATGACCTAAAAAATAACTTCAGGCGAATGTTTGAAACTCTTAAAGAGGAAATGAAAAATTCCCTCAAAGAAATGGAGGAAAAGACAAAAAAATTGGAAGACATCAACAAATCCCTTAAAGAAAACCAAGAAAAGCAGTCAAACATATGAAAGAAACTATTCAAGACTTGAAAACGGAAATAGAGACAATAAAGAAAACATAAGCTGAGGGAATTATAGAAACAGAAACTGTGAGAAAAATGATCAGGAACTACAAATGCAAGCATAAACAGCAGAATACAAGAAATGAAAGAGAGACAGAACCTCAAGCTCTGAGGATACAATAGAGGAAATAGACTCATCAGTCAAAGAAAACATTAACTCTCACAAAAGCTTAACACAAAATATCCAGTAAATAGGTACAGAAGGAGAAATTCAACTAAAAAGCACAGAAAATGTACTTAACAAAACCATAGAAGAAAACTTTCCCAACCTAAAGAAAGATATGCCTATACAAGAAGCTTACAGAACACCAAACAGACTGGATCAAAAAAAGTTCCCCTGACACATAATAATTAAAACACTAAACATACAGAATAAAGAAGGAATATCAAGAGCAACAAAGAAAAAAGGCCAAGTAACATATAATGGCAGACCTATTAGAATTACACCTGACTTCTCATGAGACAATGAAAGCCAGAAGGTTGTGGTCAAGCGTTATTCAGACATTAGGAGACCGCAGATGTCAGCACAGAATATTATACCAAGCAAAACTTTTTTTTTTTTGAACTTCTTGTGTCTTTTTTTTTCCGTTTATTTATTAAAGATTTCTGTCTCTTCCCCGCCACCTCCTCTCATTTCCCCCCCCCTCCCCCAATCAAGTTCCCCTCCCTTTTCAGCCCATAGAGCTATCAGGGTTCCCTGCCCAGTGGGAAGTCCAAGGACCACCCACCTCCATCCAGGTCTAGTAAGGTGAGCATCCAAACCGCCTAGGCTCCCACAAAGCCAGTACGTGCAGTAGGATCAAAAACCCACTGCCATTGTTCTTGAGTTCTTAGTAGTCCTCATTGTCCACTATGTTCAGCAAGTCTGGTTTTATCCCAGGTTTTTTCAGACCCAGGCCAGCTGGCCTTGGTGAGTTCCCGATAGAACATCCCCATTGTCTCAGTGAGTGGGTGCACCCCTCACGGTCCTGAGTTCCATGCTCGTACTCTCTCTCCTTCTGCTCCTGATTTGGACCTTGAGATTTCTGTCCGGTGCTCCAAATTGGGTCTCTGTCTCCTTTCATCGCCTGATGAAGGTTAATATTCAGGAGGATGCCTATATGTATTTCTTTGGGTTCTCCTTATTTAGTTTCTCTAGGATCACTAATTATAGGCTCAATGTCCTTTGTTTATGGCTAGAAACCAAATATGAGTGAGTACATCCCATGTTCCTCTTTTTGGGTCTGGCTTACCTCACTCAGGATAGTGTTTTCTATTTCCATCCATTTGTATGCAAAATTCAAGAAGTCCTTGTTTTTTACTGCTGAGTAGTACTCTAATATGTATACATTCCATACTTTCTTCATCCATTCTTCCATTGAAGGGCATCTAGGTTGTTTCCAGGTTCTGGCTATTACAAACAATGCTGCTATGAACATAGTAGAGCATATACTTTTGTTGTATGATAAGGCCTCTCTTGGGTATATTCCCAAGAGTGGTAATGCTGCGTCCAGGGGTAGGTTGATCCCGAATTTCCTGAGAAACCGCCACACTGCTTTCCAAAGTGGTTGCACAAGTTTGCATTCCCACCAGCAATGGATGAGTGTACCCCTTTCTCCACAACCTCTCCAGCAAGCAAAACTTTCAATCACCATAAATGGACAAAATAAGATATTCCATGACAAAACCAGATTTAACCAATACCCGGTCCTACACAAAATACTAGAAGGAAAACTCCAACACAAAGAAGTTGCCTGCATCAACAAAAAAACACAGACATTTGATGGTCTCACAGCAGCAAATCTCAAAGAAGGGCAAACCACACAAATTAGCATCACCAACAACGAAAACAGGAGATAGCAATCACAGGTCATTAATATTCCTTAATATAAATGAACTCAACTCACCTATAAAAAGACATAGGCTAATAGATTGGATACGAAAACAGAATCTATCCTTCTTCTGTACACAAGAAACACATCTCAACCTCAAAGACAGCCATCGTCTGAGAGTAAAGGATTGGGAAAATTTTTCCAATCAAATGGACATAAGGAACAAGCTGGTGTAGCTATCTAATATCTAACAAAATAGACTTCAAACTATACTCAATCAAAAGAGACAAAGAAGGACATTTCCTATTAGTCACAGGAAAAATCCATCAGGAGGAAATCTCAATACTGAACATCTATGCCCCAAATATAAGGGCACCCTCATATGTAAAAGAAACACTTCTAAAGCTTAAATCATACATTAAACCACACACATTAATAGTGGGAGACTTCAACACTCCACTCTCACCACTAGACAGGTCAGTCAGAAAAAAAAATTAGAGAAATAAGGGAACTAACAGATGTTATGACTCAAATGGACTTAACAGACAACTACAGAATATTCCATCCAAACATAAAAGAATATATATTCTTCTCAGCACCCCACATAGCTGGTAACAAAACAAACCTCAACAAATACAAAAAAAAGGGGGGAGGGGGATAGCCCCATGTATCTTATCAGATCACCATGGCTTAAATTAGAATTCAACAGCAATACTAATTCCAGAAAGCCCATAAACACATGGAAATTAAACAATGTTCACTCATCATCAATGGGTCAAGGAAGAAATAACGGGAGAATTAAAGACTTCCTAAAATTCAATGAAAATGACCCCACAACATACCCAAATTTATGGAACACAATGAAAACAGTGTTAAAAGGAAAGTTCACAGCACTAAATGCCTACATAAAGAAGCTGGAAAAACCCCTCACAGTTGATTAACATCTGAAAACTTTAGACCAAGAAGAAGACACCTCACCCAAGAGAACTAGACATCAGGAAATAATCAAATTGAGAGCTGAAGTCAACAAAATAGAAACAAAGAAAACAATAAAAGACTCAATGAGACAGAGAGTTGGTTCTTCAAGAAAAATCAACAAAATGGACAAACCTTTATCTAAACTAACCAAAAGGCAGAGCAAGAATATCCAAATTAACAAAATCAGAAATAAAAAGGGGGACATAACAACAGACATGGAGGAAATACAGACGATTATCAGGTCATATTTCAAAAACCTGTACTCCACAAAATTGGAAAACTTAAAGGAAACGGACAACTTTCCGGATAAATATCACTTACCAAAATTAAATCAAGGCCAGATAAACAAATTAAACAGACCTATAACTGCTGAAGAAATAGAACCAGTTATCAAAAGTCTCCCCCCCCAAAAAAAACAGAATCAGATGGTTTTAGCTCAGAATTCTACAAATTTTCAAAGAAGAATACCAATACTCCTCAAATTGTTCCACACCATAGAAACAAAAGGAACATTGCCAAACTCTTTATGAGGCTACAACTACCCTAATCTAATATCCAAACCACATAAAGACATTGCTAAGAAAAAGAATTACAGACCAATCTCACTCATGAACATTGATGCAAAAATACTCAATAAAATACTAGCAAATCGAATCCAAGAATAAATTGGAAAAATTGTCCACCATGATCAAGTCGGCTTCATCCCAAAGACCCAGGGATGGTTCAACATATGAAAATCTGTCAACATAATCCACCATATAAACAAACTAAAAAATAAAAACCACATGATCATCTCATTAGATACCAAAAAAGCTTTCAACAAAATACAACATCCTGTCATGATAAAGGTCCTGGAGAGAGCAGAGATACAAGGAACATACCTAAACATATTAAAGGCAATATACTGCAAGTCAACAGCCAACACCAAACTTAAATGGTGATAAATTCCCAGTAATCCCACTGAAATTAGAAACAAGACAAGGTTGTCCACTCTCTCCATATCAATTCAATATAGTTCTTGAGGTCCTAGCTAGAGCAATAAGACAACAAAAGGAGATCAAGGGGATACAAATAGGAAAAGAAGTCAAACTCTCACTATTTGCTGATGATATGATAGTTTACATAAGAGACCCCAAAAATTCTACCAAGAAACTTCTACAACTAATAAACACTTTCAGTAATGTAGCAGAATACAAGATTACTCAAAAAAAATCAGTAGCCCTCCTTTACGCAGGTAAGTGGGCTGAGAAAGAAATCAGAGAAACATTACCCTTCACAATAGCCACAAATAGCATAAAAGTACTCAGAGTAACTCTAACCAAACAAGCAGACGACTTGTATGACAAGAACTTTAAATCTTTGAGGAGAGAAAATTGAAAAAGACACCAGAAAGTGGAAAGATCTCCCATGCTCTTGGGTAGGTAGAATTAACATAGTAAAAATGGCAATCTTACCAAAAGCAATCTACAGATTCAATGCAATGCCCATCAAAATCCCAGCAAAATTCTTCAATAACCTTGAAAAAAACGGTACTCAAATTCATATGAAAAAGCAAAAAACCCAGAATAGCCAAAACAATCCTATACAATAAAAGAACTTCTAAAGGCATCACAATTCCTGACTTCAATCAAACTCTACTACAGAGCTACGGTACTGAAAACAGCCTGGTATTGGCATAAAAACAGACAGGAGGACCAATGGAACCGAATAGAAGACCTAGATATTAATCCAACACACCTTCAAACACCTGATTTTTGACAAAGAAGAAAAAAATATAAAATGCAAAAGAGAAAGCATATTTAACAAATGGTGCTGGCATAACTGGATATCAACATGTAGAAGAATGAAAATAGACCCATATCTATCACCATGCATAAAACTCAACTCCAAATGGATCAAAGACCTCAACATAAAGCCAGCCACACTGAACCTCATAGAAGAGAAAGTAGGAAGTACACTTGAACGCATTGGCACAGGGAACCACTTCCTAAATATAACTCCAGTAGCACAGACACTGAAAGAAATAATTAGTAAGTGGACTGCCTGAAACTGAGAAGCTTCTGTAAAGCAAAGGACACAGTCAACAAGACCAAATGACAGCCTACAGAATGGGAAAAGATCTTCACTAACCCCATAACAGACAGAGGTCTGATCTCCAAAATATACAAAGAACTCAAGAAATTGGTCATTAAAAGAACACATAATCCAATTTAAAAAAAAAAAAAAGTGGAGTAAAGACCTAAACAGAGAACTCTCAACAGAGGAATCTAAAATGGCTGAAATACACTTAAGGAAATGTTCAACATCCTTAGTCATCAGAGAAACGCAAATCAAAACAACTCTAAGATTCCATCTTATACCTTAAGAATGGCCAAGATCAAAAACACTGACGACAACCTATGCTGGAGAGGTTGTGGGGAAAAGGAAACACTTCTGCATTGCTGGTGTTCCCAATTGCAAGCTGGTATAGAGCCTTTGGATGTCAGTGTGGGGATTTCTCAGAAAATTAGGAAACACCCTTCCTCAAGACCCAGTAATACCACTTTTGGGTATATATCCAAAGGATGCTCAATTGTGCCACAAGGACATGTGTTCAATCATGTTCATAGCAGCTTTGTTTGTCATAGTCAGAACCTAGATACAACCTAAATGCCTCTCGACTGAAGAATGGATAAAGAAAATGTGGTACATTTACACAATGGAGTACTATACAGCATAAAATAACGACATCTTGAATTTTTCAGGCAAATGGATGGAGCTAGAAAACATTATTTTGAGAGAGATAACCCAGACCCAGAAAGACAATTATCACATGCACTCACTCATAGGTGGTTTTTAAACATAAAGCAAAGAAAGCCAGTCTACAAACCACAATCCCAGAGAACTTAGACAACAATGCGGACACTAAGAGAGACTTACATAAATCTAATCTATATGGGAAGTAGAAAGTAGAAAAAGACAAGATCTCCTGAGTAAACTGGGAGCATGGGGACCTTGGGGGAGGGTTGAAGGGGGAAGGGGAGAGGCAGGGATGGGAGCAGAGAAAAATGTAGAGCTCAATAAGTATCAATTTTAAAAAAAATTTAAAAATGCCCAAATGTTATCTGGGTTTCTGCCCCCAGGGTTAACGGAAAGACTTAACGTTTTCTTAGTTTTTTACATTGTGTGTGTGTGCACACCCGCGTTTGAATGTGTACATAACTTCAAATGCCTCAGCAAGCATAGAACGTCAGAGGACAACCAGCAGGGGTCAGTTCTCTTGTACTCGGCAGATCTGAGGGATGAACTCACTCACATTAATTAGGTTTGCTAGAAGGTGCCTTTACCCACTGAGTTATCTGAAGACTGGTTGTTAACCAACTAGGTCTTGACACCTGTTATCAGTAGTGAGGTGTAAACAAGCTTATGGTCTTTCTTGTGGTAACTGCTCTAGACTGACTTTCCTCTCTTTCTTTTTCTTTCTTCAAGACATGGTCTTTCTGTGTAGCCCTGGCTAGCTTCAAACTCACAGAGATCAACCTCCCTCTGCCTCCAGAGTGCTGGGATTAAAGGTATGCACCACCACTGCCTAGTTCCTTTCTTTTGTTCCTACATAGCCCTGGCTGTCCTGAAACTCAGAGATACCATCTGTGACTCCCCGTCCTAGAACTAAAGGCATGGCCCCCATGGGCAGCTCCTCTGTTAACTGGCTTTTCTCAGAGAAGAGCTCTATCACTTGTCTGTCTTGGAGAAGAGCACTATCACTTGTCTCGGATTTTTCTCTGTGCTGCCAAGTGGCAGAGTCTTCTCATTTGTTTTTTTTTTTCCAGCAACAAGAGCCATTTCTGAAAACGTGCCTAGAGCTAACCTTTCTTTTTTTTTGGGGGGGGGGGGCGGTTGGTTTTTTTGAAACAGGGTTTCCCTGTGGCTTTGGAGCCTGTCCTGGAACTAGCTCTGTAGACCAGGCTGGTCTCGAACCCACAGAGATCCACCTGCCTCTGCCTCCCGAGTGCTGGGATTAAAGGCGTGCGCCACCACCGCCCAGCCTAACCTTTCTTTTTAACATCCACTGCTGTCACCTGAAACCGTCACATAGGCCAGGGGAGGCATCAGCATTAGACTCTCTTCCTGACTTTCCTGCTCATTTTCAGCAGGGTTTCCTCACTTTCTGGGTCTCAGTACCTGAAAATGGCTATCTAACTGAAAAATGGCTATCCAACCACAGATAAGTGTACCTCTCATGCATCACCAAAGAAGCTTCTTTTGCAACAGATGGCAATCATTATAGAAGACTACACCTGATCCAAATGCAGAGACAAAAATGATAATGCAGTGCCTAGCTCCAGCAGATCCAACTCCTACACCTAAGACTCAGGAAACATCACAAAAGAGGGGACAGAAATATTCCAAGAACCGGAGAAACTAGAAGTCTGCTGAGAAGTATCTTCTAGAAATGACAGGCAAGGCACACCCACAAAATCCCATCAAGAAGGCTACCTAAACAAGGACAAGGGATAAATTTCACAAGCCCCCCCCCCCAACCCTAAGCAAAGAAGTCCAGGCAACTAAGGAAAGCTGAAGAGTAGGAGACACAGCCTTTTCCAGGAATCAACCCTGATATCATACACACACAGGTAACATACAGACTGTGCAGGCCATGTTTAGTTTTAGGAACTAACACACACCAAACAACACTCACACACACCCCAAAAATAGAAAAAGTAGCATGGAGAGACATAGCCCACACACCCCAAACAATGCCCCCCCCGAACAACACACACACACACCCCAAACAAAGAAAATGTGGCACAGAGAGACATTGCACACACACCAAACAACACCCCCTCAACAACACACACACACATGAACAAAGAAAAAGTGGCATGGAAAGACATAGTTCAGCAGTGAAGACCTGGGTTAAATTCCCAGCACCTAAATGATAGGTCACCACCATCTGTAACTCCAGTTCCATGAATTTTGAAGTCTTTTTCTGACTTCTGTTGGCACCAGGCATGCATTTGATGCACATACATAAATGCAAGCAAAACATTCATACACATAAAATAAATTGATCTAACAGTAAATAAGTAAACACAATTTTTTAAAAAGAAAAGAGGCCATGAATTTGAGAGAGAGCAAAGAGGTGGGTATGATAGGGGATGGGAGAGGAAATGGAAGGGGGAAATGATATTGATTATATTTAAATTTCAAAAGATAAAAAATTACTGAAAGAAAGAAAGAAAAATAGCCAGCCAAGTTCAGGACCTCTCGTGTCCCTCCAGTTCTACACACACTAATGCAGACTAACAGACTCCAGAAGTGCTGGATGGAGAAGCTTCCAATATGATGGCCTAAAGCCCTCTCACACATGTACCTCCACTAAGTAAGGCAGACTCTTCAGTAGCTCAGTCAAGGTCATGAATCCATATTCACAGGGGTTGAGAGGAGTACTGTGGGTGGTTTCGTAATGTCTCCTGAGCTCATCAACAGAAAGATAGGCATCTCCTTCCCAAGACATCAACAACACCAGCAACTGGGCAGTGAGAGACCGCAGAGACTTCCTGTTGATCAGCTGGATCTGTTTGCCAGACTCCAGGTCAGCAACCTAAGGAGAGGAGAATGCAAACCCACTTCAGATCATCTCATTCTGGCTAACGAGACCAAAAGAAGCACTTGAACACACACAGAGCGAGTGAGTGTCTTTGTGACAGCAACCAACACTTGGAAGGAGACTGGAGCAGAAATTGCTTTTGCTCTCCCTACAGTTCAGCCCATAAGCCCAAACTCCACCCACTCATCTTTCATGCAGTAAACTGGAGACACAGTTGTGGTTCTCTCTTTTGTGTTCTTTCTTCCTTACTGTTTTCCTCAAAGACAGACAGCAGGTGAGCTCACATGGCCAAGCTACTGACGAGGCTGCTGACCACAGGGAGAACTACACTTTTCTGAGGCCCTACAACTAATTTTAACCTGATATTTTCATCTGCTATGCATCTAATCGATCATTTCAGATTCTCAAAGAAATAAAAAACTTAAGGGAAGGAATCAATGAAAGCTATATGGCATTGTCTGGACATCAAATACCAAGGCAGAGACAAGAGTTTGGTGATTGAGATCATGCGCCTTGTTTAGGTGCAAGGACATGCCATAAATCTTAACTGCAGGTGGCAGAGCTCTGGGCACTCATACCATCAGCCAGTGGATCCGGTCTTCTTCCTTAGGCTTCTTTCCTGCTGGCTGTGCTTTCTCTGCAAGGACCAAAGGGCTCACTGCCTACAGTTAAGACCTGAGGGATCACATGCTTATCCTCTTTGGGACTCTGGACTCAGCCCAGCATCAGCACATTCTGGACTAAGACAGGAACACTGGCAGACTCCCACTCCCACTCCTACTGTGGCAACAGAGCTCGGGGTCTCGGGGGCTGGAGAGATAGATCGCTCAGCAGTTAAGAGGACTTGGTCCTCTTGCAAAGGATCTGGGTTCAGTTCCCAGCACCCATAAAGGGAGGTACAACCACCTATAATTCCAGCTTTAGATGATCCAATGTCATCTTCTGGGCTCCACAGGTACCACACTGACATTAATGTTATACACATACAGAATACAAGCAGGCAAGCACACATACTCATAAATAAACATAAATCTGTAAAAAAGAAACAAAAGAGAGAAAGGTGGCACTCAGCCAGGAGACACAGCCCAGAGGGTTGAGTCACTGTCTTAGAATCCCAGACCATTGGGCCGGGGGTGGAGGGGTGGGGGGGGATGGTGGCGCACGCCCATTTAATCTCAGCACTTGGGAGGCAGAGACAGGCGGATCTCTGTGAGTTCAAGGCCGGCCTGGTCTACAAGAGCTAGTTCCAGGACAGGAACCAAAAAAAAAAAAAAGCTACGGAGAAACCCTGTCTCGAAAAATCCCTGCTCTTCCAGAGGACCAGGTTTCAATTCCAGCGTGACAGGTCACAGCCATTTGCAACTCTAGTCCCAGGGGATCCAATGCCCTCTTCTGGGCTCCACGGGCACTGCACACATGTGGTGCACAGACATACAAGTAAGCAAAACACCCATATGCATAAAAATTAACAAAGAAATGCTCTTTAGAAATAGTTAATTCAGTTGGGCAAGAAAAAAATCTGGCTAAATGATACATGGGTTCATCATAAGACAACATTCCTTCCCAGCATTCCCAACCCCCACCCACAAGCCACCATGAGGCTTGGCTGGGACTGCCCATCTTTCGGAATCCTGACTTGGAAAGCCCTAAGTATTTCTTCTTCTCTTCTACCTTTCCTTTCAGACACAGCCAGAGCCTTGGCACACGTTGCCTTGTGCTCTGGGCTCCCTTACTTTCTGTGAACTCCCCTGCTGACCTCTGTGCCAGCTGTTCAAATAGCATGACTTTGCCTCCTCTCTTCTTTACTCTTCTCCTCTAGGTACAGCAAGATTTATAGCCTGTCTGCCTGGGTTTTTTTCTTTAAAACTCTAGTAAACTGACCTCAAGCTCCATTTTGAGTCTGTTTTTAGATTTTTTCATCAATGAGACTAAAAATCCCAAGAAGAAACTCAGATTTCCTATGTTTTGGGTATCAGCATTGGCTCTGTTGGACTCTTCAGGGGTTTCTGGCAATACTCCTTGCCTGCCTTGTAATGCCACAACAAAGGAGAAGCTGGACCGCCCCACACTTCTAGATGACATTACTCTCTCCAATCTCGGAGTCCTTGCCTCACTTGGTTCTGTTTCCCCATCCCCAGTACTGAGGATGAACCCAGGACTCTGCAAGCTGGACAAGCCCTCTACACTGAGCTGTGACTCCAGTCTTTCTACTTTTCTAAATGTGGAGATGGGGTCTTGTTAAATTTCCCAGGCTGAACCTGAAATTCAAGTCTTCCTGCTTTAGCCTCCTGAGGTCCTGCAATTGCAGGCCAGGTTTCAGCCTCTCATGTCCATCTTAGCAACGCTGGCATTTGTGTCAATTTAAGTTTTTTTACCCCTAAGTCACTTCAGTCGTGGTCATCCGAACAGCTCTCACCATGAGCCCAGCCATCAGCCCCTGGGCCTGCATGTAGGTGACACGCCAACAGTGGCTGTCTCTACCATCCATGAGCATGAGCTCCCCACGTGCACAATGCTGCTCCTCACCCTTGAGGCCACACATCAGACCTTCTCTGAGCTCTTCTACCTTAAGCCTTGACCCCTTCTCTTTAAACAGCCATTGTAACCTTCCATTTAATGGCAACATAGCATTATTTTCATGGTGTCAAATACCAGAATTAACTTTACTAGGGCCAACCCAACAGCCCTCATTGTTGTGTTAAGGCAGTCTGTCCTTCTGGTCCACGTCCTCATTCTACCCCAGAAGCCTTTTCTTGTGTTCATTTCCCAGAAGCCCTTCTTGCCTTTGTCTGCTCATTTCTCAAGTCATCCTTCTTTGGCACTCCCCAAACTCAACTGCAGCACCTGCATATCGGGCCAGTAGCCCATTAGTTCTCTTCATCCTGTGTCCAGCTGTGGCCCTCACACACTTCCTCTTACAAGCAAGCTAGCCAAAAGCTGCGGCATATCCTTCTACCACTCTCCCTTGACATCCTGACATTGCTGGGCCCACTCTTAAGTGCTGTTCTCAGGAGCACGCCAGTCACCACCACCCACCGAAGTCTCAGAATGCAACTGGTCATTCCCTTCCTGTTTCTTCTAACCTATCAGTAATCAGTATATAACCAGATTCCCTCAGTGTGACTGATGGTGCCACCACTTTTTGCTTCCCTTTCCATTTCTTCCTCCTGGCAATTGTTCCCTAGTCCTGTGCTATAGATGTTCTAGAAACTGTCCAGCGGCTCTACGTTCCCTGGTCCTGTGCAATAGATGTTCTAGAAACTGTCCAGCGGCTCTATCTGTAAGTGGGGGGGTAGAGAAGAGGAAGGAACATGCCTTCTAAAAGGGGTTTGCAGTCACAAGGGCAATTCTAAGCTAGTGTTTACTCTTAGGATGACTCCTAAATGAGTCAGGATCCATGGAAGATACATGATACCATATCCCAAGAACTCTTCGGAAGGATTCAACTTTACCTGAGCACTCGTACCCTAGGATAAAAAGTGACCTTATCAGTTCAGAAAGGTCATAAATAAAGATATAAAAGGAAGACCATAAGTCTAAAGTATCACATCAAGCCACCTCCTATTACCTAGTAAGGTCTCGCTGACACACAGCTGTAAAGCAACAGCAATACACAGAGGGAACAGAAATGCTGCAATACACACAACACCCCACATGGGCCATGCCACAGCCTACTCAGTAGAAGGACATCGGCTTACCTTTACAACATGGCAGAGTTTTTGTGTCAAAGCAGAGACCGAACTGACATCGTAGTCTTGCAGACGAAATGTATAACCAAAAGTTTTAGCATATTCTGTGAGCAGATCTGTCATCATAAGGCAGTTATCCTTTTGGGACCGCAGAAGCTTAACAAACTGGGCAGCTAGAGCTTTAAATCGCTCCACTTCGGTCAAAGCCAGGATTTTCTCTTCTCCACATTCCAGTACCTTAACAAACACATAGGGAGGAATGAAGGGTCTGAACACATGATTGTATGTAGAGTTAAACGGCATGAAAACCTCCTACACACTGGTCACTGAAGATGGGAGTGCGGTTATGCAGGCCCAGTTCTGCAAGGTCAGAGAGCTCTTCCCTGGGCACGCAAACACATATGTAGGATGATCCTTTTCCTGGCAGTAAATTCTAGTATGTACATTTCACAACAATAAAAAGTTTTAACAATACATCTGGAATCAAATATCATGTTAATAAAATTAAAACAGAAAATCCAGCTCCACTTGGAAAAGCTTGGCATGAATTCTTTCACCCCACCTCTAACCAACGGGATTTGGGAAGCATGGTGCCGCTCAAAAAATAGCCATTTTAACATTTGAACCATCTCATCCTATTTTTAATGATTATCTTAACACAAGTTGAAGATATTTTTGAGGTGTTTAATCCAGGCTAGCTTTAACCTCATAAATTTTGGGATTACAAACAAATCCTCCATTACCTAAAATTACTAACAGGTCAAAATACAGTTTTGCTGAGGAGTAACAGTAACAACACCTCTCTATACACTGCTCAGAAAAACACTTAAAGAATAATCTCTGCACTTACTTGTAAAATCTCAGGTATGGCTTCCAAAAGTTCAAGCAGCTTGGTAAATCCATAGTATGCAAGCTTGCACTGTCGGCCAAAGTGGTGGTGGTAAGAGGGAATGAACTTGTTAAACGGCATCCGGAAGTGGGGCTGGTGGCGTAGCAAGTCCACAACATCCTTGGAGAACTGCTTTGTCCTTTCTATCTCATCCTGAGTTCGTTCTTCAAAAGACAAAGAATATTACACATCAGGCTCCCATCCATTGTGTTTAGTCCCAACCTGCAGGGCACTGCTGGAGTCACAGAGGTCAGCTCCGTGAGGCTACTGCTGTGGGAGGTGAGAGACACAGGTGTCATCACCTACAAGACAGGAACAATTACTATAAATCCTGTCCACTACATCTATGTGAACAAGACAGACAGGGTTATTTCTACAGAACATTCACACTTTTATTTATTTGATCTTCAGTTCAAAATTGCCATCAGAAAAGAGTATCAAGGGCGGTGGTGGCGCACGCCTTTAATCCCAGCACTTGGGAGGTAGAGTCAGACGGATCTCTGTGAGTTCGAGGCCAGCCTGGTCTACAAAAGCGAGTTCCAGGACAGGCTCTAAAGTCCTAGAAAAAACAAAACAAAAAAAAAAACAAACAAACAAAAAAAAAACATATATATATATACCGGACTTGCAGTCAATGTAAGTTGCTGAGTAGCTGCACAAATTAAAAAAAAAAAAAAAAAAGAGTATCAAAATTTCAGCAAAATTAAAGAGAAAAAGTACTTAAACACTGATCTTCATTTCTATTAATTTTAAATTGATTGGAAGAGAACTGGGAAAAGACAGACACCACAAATTTTAACTCTGGGACACAGAGACTCTCACTGGTAAGGGGGGAATATGATATTTAACAGGTCTCTCTCCAGAGTTGACAGTACTGAACTACTAGGACTGGAAAGACAAATGCCACATTTCTATGAGCCTGTTTCCTTCCAAAGTATAATCTGTGTCAAGGGACACGGTCATTAGAAACTGCTGCACATAGCTGGGCTATAGTTTCTTCTCATCTCTGAGTCCGTTCTGAAAGACCAGTGTGCTTTCCTGCAGGATACATGGTTTCCCTTCCTCCAAACAACACAGGTTCTCTGTACAGGCAGTTTTACAAACCACACTTCCAAGGGAACCATTAAGAACCATGGAAAAGGAGGGAAAAGGGCAACCCCTCAAAACAAACAAACAAACTAAAAACCTATTTCATTTAAAATAATCTAATAGATAACTAGAATCATGTCTGCAATCCCAACACTTTGGGAGGCTGAGGTCAGAGTAATACTCTTAAGTTCAAACCAGCCTGGGCTACACAGTGAAGCTGGGCCTCAAAAGTACAAAACAAAAAACCAAAGGCACTACTGAGACAGACAACCCCCTCCACATACCTCTTTTACGGATATAAATGACCATGTCATCATCTTGTTGGGACAAGCAGATGGTTGTGTCTGGGATCTCTGATATGATATCAATCAACTCACATACACCATATTCTGTGATATCCCAGTCCCTTGAGAAACACCTATGTTTTAAAATGGGAAAAGGATGAAAAATGAGTAAAACTCATTGCCACAGTAACAAGTTTTACAAAACTCTGCTTAACGGAAATGTGAGAGAACTGTTTGAAATTTGCAGGAAAAAAGAATGTTAATTTTTTTTTTTTTTTTCTAAAAGCTTCCCATCAACTCACCAATGATAAGCCTGTGAGAACTCTCTCACAATGACCTGCTTGCTGGCCTGGGACTTGAGAAGTTTTAGTAAATCCTGAGTAAAGCGCTTCACCTGGGCCCTATGAGTGAGGGTCAGCAGACGTTTGGAGCCCATTCCAAGAATCTGAAAATGAAATGTTCTCATTATTTGTACTGAAGAACTTAAAAGATATGTTGTGTCAACCTCATCTCTATCTTTCTTGCTCTTGTTACTCTCAGACTATCTCCCTCTATGTACAATGTCTGCAATCTGAAATGGACAAAATTCAACATATACAGTTGAAAAGAACAATGGTCCAGCTGTCTGGGGCCAGGCTCATTTGTTTTCAAAGTGCTATTTTTTCAATGATCATGAGCACAAAGAGGAAGAAGCTCAGTCTGGATGACTAATTTCAGCTCTAAAAGATAGCTAAAGTAGTCACCGGGTGGTGGTAGCACACACTTTTAATCCCAGCACTTGGGAGGCAGAGACAAGTGGATTTCTGTGAGTTTGAAACCAGCCCGGTCTACAGGGCGAGTTCCAGGACAGGCTTCAAAGCTACAGAGAAACCCTGTCTTGAAAAGACAGCTGAAGTTTTTCAAGCCTCTTTAACAAATGGGAAATTATGAAAACACTGTCTTCAGGGGAAGTTACAGGCAGCCTAGATAACAATCCAAGGCTAAACTCTAGTTCAGTGACTAATGTCCAAATCATGAAGGGTAGAGCCCTCGACTCCCTGGTAGGCATCAACATGTAAGAAATGCTGCTCACAGCAGCCCCCCTGTAATGAGCATCCTAGAGAACACTGCAAGAAAGGTGTCAGCCCATAGACACTGGGAGGAAATTGTTCCAGGTTGGAAATTTGTAGTTCCCTCAACACTTGAGAGGGCAGCTGCATTTTGAAACAAGTTCTAACAGGATGTTTAGCTCAGTATGGCTTTCTGAGAAATGAGGTACCATTTGTCTGTATCTTTGGCTGTGGCAGCTAAAGTCATGGAAGAACACTCCTTTTTTTGAACAAAAAACCCCTCGTACCCTTTACCTGTAACACATGAGGCACTGCTTCTAATAGTTCAATCAATTTGGAATATCCATAATCTGAAACTCGACACTGCTTTGCAAAATGATGATGGTATGAAGGGATGAAATTGCTAATTGGCAGTATACAAGACGGCTGGTTCTTCAGTAAATCAATTACTTCTCTGCTGAACTGGATCAGCTGGGGATTACCCACAGGACTTTTAGAACGCAGAAGCCAAGGGTCTAGAGAAGGAAACAAACACAGAAGACCTTAGGCATGATTTCACCAACACAGTAAACACACAGTGTGTTCACTACACAGCAAGCCACTGTTTCAAGTTTCAGCTTGTACACACAGGAGCCACAGAATCAAACAACCAGGCTATCTTACTATAGGCAGGCAAACTAGTGCCCATAATTCCCAAAAAGTGTCAAAGGAAAGCAGAGCACTCTGGGGTTATGGCAGAAGTGAAGATGAACAAGGATTTCCCAGACTACATTGGCAATATTTCAAAAATCTATCTGTAACTTGGCCATTTGGACAGTATTTCTCCCACAGACACAGTATAGATGGGTCCAGGCAGATGATCCACGAAAATGCAATTAACCAATAATGGACTTGAAATATTACCCACAAAGATATGGGAGGCAGTAACTGGAGCAGGATGGAAAACAGACTCAGAAACAGATCTATCTACCTACTTCCTTCCTGAGACAGTCTCATGATGAAGCCTAGCAGGATGGACCACCCCATGAAGACCAAACCTCTGTCTCCTACACGCTATGATATGAACAGGGCTGCACCGTCAGGGTTAAGCCTCCTCTGTCCCTACGCGGTATGATATAAACAGGGCTGCACCGTCAGGGTTAAACACTATCTCAAGGACTCACATCTCATAAAAGCTTTAAACAAAAAACAAAACCTAGGCTGAGCTAAAATAAAGCCAAGTGCCCTTAATCTCAGTACTGGGGCAAGGCAGGCTGAATCAAGAGGATCCATGAGTTCAAGGTAAGCCTGGGTTAATTAAGTGAGACATTATCTCCAATAATAATGCAAAAGTTAAAAATCAAAAAATAAAACCTAAAAAAAAAAAAATCAGACAAAAACCTTTATAGAAGTGGCACAAGACAGAGCGTGAGCCTTTCATGGATCCTGCGAGGGAGAGGATAGGTTCAGGAAAGAGCTTCTCAGAGCTCCCCAGAGCTGCTGGCTCAGGCTCCCAGTAACCCTCTCACCTTTCCTGTACAGAAACAGAGGTACAAACCTAGGAAGAAGACATATTAGGGCTAACGAGAAGAAGAGAGCGCAGCATGCACGTGTGTGAGTTTGCGCGTGCACCTGTGCACACATATGGCATGGCACAACTTGTGGAAGCTGGCTCTCTCCTTCCACCATGTGGATCCTGGGGCTCAACTCAGGTTGTCAGTCTTCATGGTAGGCTCCTTTATTCTCTGAGCCATCCTGCTGGCCCAATGATGATATCTTCAAAAGTTAGACACTACCAACCCCTTAGCATCTGGGGAGTCTTAAGATCAGAGGAGACATTGTGATAAAAACGGTGCTGCTGTTTAAAATCAAAGCCACAACTTTCTCCTGACCTCCTTGTATTCAGGAGGGAGCTTAGGCCTTAATCCCTGATACTTGCCCACCTACCAGTGTTGGGAGGTGGGGGCTTGTTGTGAATCCACTTCACTACTTTGACACCATTCTGAGCACTGGCAATGTTCACTCCTGGAATGCAGGTGATGAAGTGCTCTAAAGGGACACCCCTGGGGCTGTCTTGCACGATTTCTAGGTCACCAAACTCCGCAGCATAGCAATCTGGAAAGCTGAAGTGGGGGGGAGGGGTTAAATGAAAATAATGGAAAAGGCAGTGCAAGCTCAACTGCAGGCTTTAATCTGTATGTGCTGAGAAATAACTGCTATAGTACTGGTCTCGGTGCTATCCCTGGGCAGTGCTCACTAGGAAGTGAGATAAAGCACACTGGCTGCCAAGGCCACCGAGTCTGGAGGTGGTCCCTGTCTGTGGAATCTGATCACAGATGGAATGATGCACTCTACTAGCTGGAGGTGGTCCTTGTCTGTGTGATCACAGATGGAATGATGCACTCTACTAGCTGGAGGTGGTCCCTGTCTGTGGAATCTGATCACAGATGGAATGATGCACTCTACCAGCCTGTACAGCTTTCAGTCTGGATGCACCTCTTTCCTGCAGAGCAGAAACCGTCCTCATGTTTATGTTTGTGAAATTCAATGGAAGCCCAGTTTCTTGTTGAAATACTAAGTGCATGGATCCACTTCTTACAGCTTCAACCCCAGGACACAGCCCTATTTCTAATCCTTGGTTCAGTCAGTAGGCAGACTGTAGGAATGACACTCAACACTCTACTCTCAACGGCTAACATCGCTCACCTTAGCAAAGGCACAGTGCCCTCATGGGTCTGGAGAAGACTATGAACTTGAGGCGCAAACACTTTCAAAGAAAGGACCACAAAAGGGATCTTGTAAGAGTCTGGATCAAATTCATGTTCACTGCAGGAAAGACAGCAAGCAGTGAGCTGGCGCTTCTCAGGAGTGGAAAGCATTCCCTGCTCACACTCTCTGGAGGGTGCCGATGTACCTGAAGTCCTTGTTAGGGCAGTGCTGCCTGCAGACAGGTTCATGATATTCCAACTCTTCAAAAAGAACTGGGCTGCAGTTCGTGGAGGAGCCATCATGTGACTGGGAAGAGCCCAGGGGGCTCTGGCGGGCCTGGCTGCTGGGTAAGAGACACACCAACCGCCCGTTTCCCTGCTCACGGATTGCAATTGTGTCTGTTAATTTATATAAATCAGACACATTTAACTTGTGTCCATACCTAAGAACAGGAAAGAGATGTTGTCTTAGAATATCTTTCTTTTTAAAAAAAAAAAAAAGATTTATGTATTTATTATGTATACAGTGTTCTGCTTGCATGTCTGCCTGAAGACCAGAAGAGGGCACCAGATCTCATCACAGATGGTTGTGAGCCACCATGTGGTTGCTGAGAATTGAACTCAAAACCTCTGGAAGAGGGCTGGAGAGATGGCTCAGTGGTTAAGAGCATTGCCTGTTCTTCCAAAGGTCCTGAGTTCAATTCCCAGTAACCTTATGGTGGCTCACAACCATCTGTAATGAGGTCTGGTGCCCTCTTCTGGCCTGCAGACATACACACAGAATATTGTATACATAATAAACAAACAAATAAATAAATAAATAAATAAATAAATGAAAAGAATTTTAAAACAAAAAAGAAAAAAAAACTCTGGAAGAGTAGTAAATAGTAAGTGCTGTTAACCTCTGAGCCATCTCCCTAGCCCTAGAATGTTTTTCTTATGTAGAAATACCTGACCTGTCTAAATAAAGCAACAGAGAATGGCTGCCCCGTGACTAAACTCATCCAGTCCTGCCGTCATGTGGCTCCTCACATGCGGACTCTACTTCAGCCTTTGTAAACTTAAGTAAAGATATTCAACCAATTTGAACCTTAATTTTGCTGTCTTTAAAACGCTGAGGTAACTTGTACCTCATGGTGCTGAATGAGGCTAGTGTGTGCTAATGGGTGGGGCCTGGCCTGGCAATCCCTTCCAATCTCTTCAGGTTCTACTGCCAGTTCCCTACACCCATCAGGCTTCCTTCCTACCAACAGCATCCATGGGGTCTCCCCACACCGGTAGATACACATTATCTCTGTCCTCTCATTCTTAGTCATAAGCGCTGATCCTTGAGAGTAAAAATAACTCATCTCTCAGGACTGACATCTGCTCAGGCTCTAAACCTCTTCCCTCCTGGCTGTATGTCACCAGTTGTCCGTAAACCTCACTCAGCTTCCTCAGCCCAGAAACTCCCCATGTCTGGCATGTTCTTTCTCACATACTTTCCTTACCCCACCACCCTCACCCCTGGGACATTGTTTGTTTCCCTGGTCTTCCATCCAGTTCTATCTCCCCTCCCCCACCTCTTCTGACCCTATCTGCTTCCCTGCCCACCACAATGCCTAGTCAACAAATACCAGTCAGGACTTTCAGAGCCAGCATGTCTCTCACAGAGCCTCCAAAATAGCACTCCAACTCTCTGTATCAAGACTCCAATAGTGCCCCAAACTTTTATGTCCAAGACCTAACACTTATTGTGATCCCATTCAAACTTCATGCCGTTTCCTGTTTAACTGTCCCCGCCATGTTCCCAGGTCAAATATTTTCTACCTTTAATTTTGCCATCTTGTTTCCTATCCGACACCAGTTATCTGATCCTGATTCATAGGAACTTGAACCTCCTTTTTCTTTCAAAAAAAATTTATTATTTGACGTGTATACATGTTTTGCCGATATGTATGTCTGTGCAGCACATGTGTGCAATGCCCTTGGAGGTCAGAAAATAGCATCATATCCACTAGAGATAGACTTACAGGTGGGTGTGAGCCACCCTGCAGGTGCTGGGAAGTGAAACTGGGTCCACTGCAAGAACAGCCAGTGCTTCTTCTAAATGCTGAGCTATCTCTCTAGACAGTGGTTCTCAACCTTCCTAATTCTGTGAAGCTTTAATACAGTTTCTCATCTTATAGTGCTCCACCCAGCATAAGTTACTTTTGTTGCTACTTCATAAATAAAATTTTGCTGCTGTTACTAATCATAATGTAAATATCTGATACGCAGGATATCTAATGACCACTGTGAAAGGGTGGTTGTTTGACCTCTAAAGGGACTGCTACCCACAAGTTGAGAACCTCTGCTCTAGCCCGCCCACCCATTCCTCCATCCATTTATTTAGTTTTTGAGACAGTATTTGTGTCTGGCATTTGCACAGCTAAGTATGTCTTGAACTCCTGATGTTCTGACCTGCACTCCCAAATGCTGGAATTATCAATACATGCCACTAGGTCTCAGAGAGACTTAAAACTTCTGTGGCACATAGTCCTTGTAGTCCAATTGCATCAGACAGATTTGGGCCTGGTGCAGAACGTTCCCTCTTTTTTTCCTGTCCTTGAAGATGGCTCTGACCACCATACTTCTCTGCCCCCCATTCCCCCACTCATGCAATGGTTCATTACTTATGGAGTAACTGCCACACCTCTGTGATGCCTTCCTTTGGATCTCTGAAGCATTCTTTCTTCCATGAACCTCCTTTTCACTGACATTTCTCTTTGATTCATAAAGAATTTGTGAGATTTTCTCTTTCCTTCTTTGGGTACAGAAATCTGCATTTTCTGCAGTGCCTCAGCTTTGGAACACCTGCTGTGCATCGCACACTGGACATTCGTCCCTGTCTAACGTACAGAGCAAGCTCACAAATGCCATCCCAAGAGTAATAAAAATTAGTTGGTAAAACAAAATACAAAAGCTTAGCTTTCAGAATTGTGGTGGTCTGAATGAAAATGGCCCCACAGGCTCATAGGGAGCGGCACTATTGGGAGATGTGGCCTTGTTGGAGGAAATATGTCACTGCGGGTGGGCTTTAAAGTCTCAGAAGCTTAAGCCAGGCCCAGACTCTCTCTCTTCCTGCTGTCTGTGGATCTGAATGTAGAACTCACACGCTCCTTTCCCAGCACCATGCCTACCTGTGTAACATCATGCTTCCCACCGTGAGGATAATGGACTAAACCTCTGAAACAGTAATCCAGACCCAATTAAAGGTTTCCTTTTAGAATAGTTTCCATGGCCATAGCTTCACAGCAATAAAACAGAAACTTGAGTATAATTTTGCTAAAAATAAAAGTTTAGGGCTGGAGAGATGGCTCAGTGGTTAAGAGTACCAACTGCTCTTCAGAGGACCCGGGTTCAATTACCAGCACCCACATGGCAGCTCAAAACTGCCTGTCTGTAATTACGGTTCCAGGGCACCTGACACCCATGACAAAACATCTATATACACAGGATTTTTTTTTTAAAGTAAAAATTAAGAATAAAATTATTTAAAAATTTTTTTTTAAAAAGTGTTAGATTCAAATTTCCAATCTGATCAGAACCTTCTCTGTGTGACGTTCCTTAAGGGTGAGCATAATAATTTTTTGGATGAAGTCACCAATCATACTGACTATATCAATAGAACAATAAACAAAACTTACTTCTTTTCATAGATGTCTATAAATTTAAAGAGAGGCAAACAACAGGCAGGAGCATCCTGAAGAATAGAGATTGTTTCTGCACTGTAGGACAAAAGCCACAAGTTAGAGAGGGGCCTATTCCTGTATATTACATATTATATATATTATATATAATATATTATATATACATATATATTCTTTTTTTTTTCCCCTGGATTTTCAAAAAAAGACAGGATTTCTCTGTGCAGTCCTGGTTGTCCTGGAACTCACTCTGCAGACCAGGCTGGCCTCAAACACACAGAGATCCACCTGCCTCTACCTCCCTAGTGCTGGGATTAAAGGTGTGTGCCATCACCACCCAGCCAAAGTGTATTTTTAAAAGGGTTACAAAATTAACACAATGTCCATGCAGAGTAAACTTCCGAATTTGATATGTCAAGAGTTTACTTTTCAGAAAAGTTAAAAAGAAAATCAAAAAGATTTTAGGATCAAGCCAAAGAAAGATTATCAAGTCACTGCCTGGGATTCCCTGGGACTCAGTAACAGGACTTCCCACATCAGTGCAGTAGAAAGACATGAGGTCTCCTAAGGATAGGGGGAGACACACATTGGGCTTTAAGTCCAAGTGAAAGCAGAATAGCTTGAATTATCTCCTGCCATGTGTGGCTTATGTGTTAGATATATGGGGCTAGAATTCCCGCATGTGGCTGGACATGTAACTGCACACAGTAACATCCTCATTACTCATTACAAAAAAAGGTACTGATGCCACAGATATAGAGGCCCAAACACTGCAAAAACCTCAGTATTATTTTTATTCTAAGAAAAATAAATAACATGCCCACAACTTCAAATACTGTCTAAGTACAAACCAGAGAAGGTCCTTGATATTCCAATACTCAGAGTGAATCCCATTTCACTAGCTCCCACAGACCTGCTATGAAGAGCCACACTGACCCAGTCTTGAGGAAGACACTGCACTAGGACTCCAGCCTGGATTTTACCCTTTTCAGGCTTCTGTGTGTTACTGTAGTGGTCTGCTAGTCTTAGAACCTGTTCTGGGTAAGCAATATGCCACTTCACTCTCAAAGGGCTGCCAAGTTCAATCTTTGGCTTTTGATTAATAACTTGAACAAAAGCCAGAGGGCAGATTTCAAACCCTATCAATTCACAATTTTTATTGTATACAGGAGGACTGGAAATGTGATAAAATCTATTTATTATTTTCAAAACCATTTGTGGCTCAGTTTGTTATGTCCTGAAGTGAATGGCTTGGTTACTGTAGTTTTTGTTTGTTTTGTTTTACTAAACAGGCTTTTTCTGTGTTAACAGTCCTAGCTGTCCTGGAACTAGCTCTCGTAGTCCAGGCAGGCCTCAAACTCAGAGATCTGCCTGCCTCTGCATCCCAAGTGCTGTGATTAAAGGCACGCACCACCATGGCCTGGCTTGGATACTGTTTTTACCTTAACAAAGAAAGTGATTTGTTGGCAGCTCCTGTGGAGAGTGAGACCAGAATCTTCTTGCTGCCAATCTTGTGCCTGTGGAGGCTGTTCACTGCACAGATTGCTTCTTGCAGGTTTCCCATCTGCACAATGGCCTTGAGTTGGTAATCGGTGTGAGGACTGAGCTCAATACTCTTGACCTACAAAAGGACAAAATGAAGCAGAGCACTACCAATATCTACCCAGAGCCTGTTGTCTTCAAAAACGAGAATGAACTATGGAAGAATACGCCACTAGATGTCAGGGCCTGCATAAGGTGACTTGTCTGAATAAGGTACTGCAGGTGACCAGAGTGTAGACGATCTTCAGAGAAGCTGGCCTGGCCAGTCTGCCTGTGTGCTCTGGCATATGTCACTCAGAGAACAGGGTTTCTCTGACTCTGCAAAATACCAGGTCTATAAAAGGTGCATTTAAAAAAAAAAAAACAAACTGCACCTAAACACTGGGCTGGGTAAATTAAAATACAGTAAGAAATAGCCAATATTCCTTTAGACTAGTGGTTCTCAACTTGTGGGTGACAACCCCTTTGGGGGTCGAGTGACCCTTTCACAGGGGCTGCATACCAGATATTTACATTACATTCATAACAGTAGCAAAATTACAGTTATGAAGAAGCAATGAAAGACATTTTATGGTTGGGGATTACCACAACATGAGGAACTGTTTTAAAGGGGAGCAGCATTAGGAAGGTGGAGAACCATTGCTTTAGATTTTCTGTATTTCTGGATGTAGTTCTTAATAAGTTCCTCTATCCATGACAGGCACTTCTCATGGCTAGCTTCATTTTCTCTTAAGTGTTTTATACTTCTTTTAGCACAGAGAAGGGAAAAGAAGTTCCAATCTGTCCAGTCATACCTATGTCCTAGTTGTGGCTCTGTGTGTCCCATTAGGCCCTCTGGTATTGAACTCTACCAGGGTAAAACAAGCAAGGACAAGAGTGAAGGGGGGGGGGGGGGCTGGGAGGGACAGCTGGAGAACAAATGGCTCAGCAGATAAGAGCCCACATATATTACTCTTTCAGAGGACCGGAGTTCAGTCAAAGCATCCATGCTGGTGAGCTTAAAACTTACTGTAACTCTAGCTCCAAAAGACCTGACACCTCTGGCACCCACATCCATGTGCACATACCCTCACACAGATACACACATCCATATAACTAATTTAAAATATATCTTTAAAACAATGAAAGAGCATTGTGGCTTATGCTTTTAATCACATCAACTGGGAGGCTGAGGCAGAAGGACTCTCCCATAGTTGAGACTAGCTGAGCTACAGAGTTGAGATCCTGCCTTAAAAATGCCACACACTCCCAAAAACCCAAACCAATTACCCTAATAACAAGAGTGAAGATACCTGGCCATGCCTGGAAAAGGCCTCCTGGAGGAGCTGCTGCAGCTCCTTCCGGGACAGCCTATAGTCCACATTGCTGACCTGGATGTCAACACCATTTGCAAATGGGTCTGGGCAGTCAGCACTGCTGCTGGGATTGGCAACATTGAAAACAAGTGGCGAAGCTCTGTTTAAAAGGTTTGGAGACATACTCCTGCAGAAAACACACAAGATGTGAACAGTTCTATGTACCGGGTTCTGCCAGTTCAGCTTTGTCTGAAACTATAGATAACAGAGACTTTCCTACTTGGTTTTGCAGTGGATTTACCTTAAGCCAATGCTGATTTAGGCTTACTGTCTAAAGTACTATGAATTGGACTCAATAAAAAAATCATTCATTATCAAATGTTATTTCGCAGAAATATTTAAAGCAAAACAGAGAAAATATAGGAAGCCTTGCTAAATTAAAATTCCATTCTGGGCATTTAGTCCTACAAACTTAGCCTCTAATGCTTATGTAAGGTTTAACCTCCTCTAACTTACAAGGCCTACCATCACAAATAACAAGGAGTCAATTGTTACATGAAATTGTACATTCCCTTTCTGCAGTGATTTTTTTCAGATTTTTTTTCTAAGATAAGGTCTCACTACATAGCTCTTGCTGTGCTGAAATTCACTAAGTAGACCAGCTGGACTCAATCTCATAGAAATCTAAACCTCCCAAGTGTTGGGATTAAAGGCGTGTGCCACTGGGCTTGACTTTTCCAGAGTGATTCTTAACCAGTTCTGCACAGCAAATGCGTGTGAAAACAAGCCTTTATGGCAGCCTTGTCTGCTAAGTCTCACAGCAGCCTCCTACAAAGTAACATATTAAGAGCAGCCAATGCTCATCTCATTTTAGCTTCCCTCAACAGAAAGAGAGCAAGATGCTGTTTGTCTAGTTGACTGTTTTTATTTAAGGTCTTGCGAAGTTAACATAGGTTGGCCTTGAACTCATTATGTAACCCAGGCTCATGATCCTCCTGCCTCAGATTCCCAAATGCTGGGAACATAGGCATGCACCTGACCATAAGGACATCTTAACGTCCTTCCCTGTTGATATGGAATCACCTAGATTTCCAAATGGAGGAAGGAACAATGGAGGAAAGCAATGCCTCTGAATGTCAGCTATGGTAACCTGTAAATAGGGTCTGGCAGGGAAGATGGCAGACCTGCCTCAGTGTGCAGTCTCAATAACTAATGTAGTGACCTGTAACCTTCCGGCTGCATATCCACCCACGGGTGAGCAAGCTGGACTTACCTGGGAGACCAAGACTGAGAGGTGAGCAGAGGGCTGACTTGCCTTGAGGCGATCAGCTTGCTGAATGCAGACGGGTAGCTCACTTGGAAGACAGTCTCCTCTCTCTCCTTCTTCTCTACAGGAGAGTTGGCAGCACTCTGGGAACTGACGTTCTCTTTTCTAACAGGAAGGAGAATTTGAGAGTAAACGTCACAGGTCTCCCATGATTTCATAGAAGCAGCTACAAGAAAACTGGACATACTTCTGATTGCTTCTGTAAAGTGGCTCCATCATGCCTGTGTTCTTCAGGGTGGGCACTGAAGTGCTTAGGCCACCATTAGGCAGTGCTGCCAACCTCCCATGGCCTTGCTGGTGCTCACCGTTTCTGCTACCAGTCTTTGACTCCATTCGGCACAGCTCCTTTAAAGACACAAGTGCAATGGCTTGAACCTAAAATTGCAGATGAGTTAGATCCTATACAAACTGTAAAGTCACTGAGTCTCAGCAAAAAACAAAGTAAAAGGACACAACAGGAGCTGGCAGGCGCAGGACACACAGAAAGAAACCAAATCTACCATAAACATCAAAAGGCAAGCAATACGAGGCCAGCCTGGTCTACAAGAGCTAGTTCCAGGACAGGAACCAAAAGCTACGGAGAAACCCTGTCTCGAAAAATCAAAAAAAAAAAAAAAAAAAAAGGCAAGCAATATCAAAGTTACCTGTAAACTTTTAATGCTCGTGTTTTCTGTAGCAGATCCAGAATTTGCCTGCAACCCTTTGCCAGGCATGGCTTTGGCACTGGGTGACTGTTCACTTGTGTCTTTGATGAGGCACAATTTTGAGTTCTTAACTTTTTTGGGAGACTTTGCTTTATCGGCAGTTGCATTTGAGTTCTTGGTTTCAAGGAACTCTCTATGTTTTGGAGTAAACGACACAATGATCCTGTTACCAAAGACATCTTCATTTTCCATTCGCTTCTGGGCCCGCTCTGCACTATCCTGGCTTATGAAGCGGAGAATTGCACTGCAGCCTGAGATACTCAGCACTTTGCCACCGCAGTTATCAGACAGGCGCCTAAGCCTGTTGCTGATGCTCTTGCCGTCTTTATTTGCTGGTAGGTTATAAACATAGAGCAGAGTGTGGCACTGCAAACACAGGGGGAAAGGGTTACTTCAGTCAAAACAAGAACAAGTGCTGTCTTCACTTCAGTTAATTCACTGAAGAGGTGGGGACAGCAACTTTGACGGGAAAGCTAAGTACAGATATACTGAGTGATTCTGTTTCTATACAACATCCAGAAAAGACCAACCAAGAGTCCAGTGACTAGCTGCCTAGATGAAAAGGGAATCACCACCAATTGGCAGACACCACATGGGAACCATGTCAAACTGCAAGTGCATCTCAGTAAATATTGAAAACTAATGAGCTGTACATGTCAGGTAAGAGGTCAGAAGCCTTCCAGATATCCTGAAATGTGTATCAAGAAATAGGCCAGGGCTGGAGAGATGGCTCAGAGGTTAAGAGCACTGCCTGTTCTTCCAAAGGTCCTGAGTTCAATTCCCAGCAACCACAAGGTGGCTCACAACCATCTGTAATGAAATCTGGTGCAGAATACAGTATATATAATAAATAAATAAATCTTTAAAAAAAAATAAAGAAAAAGAAATAGGCCAGCTGGTGGCTGTGTAAATCTTTAATCCCAGCACTAAGGAGGCAGAGGCAAGTAGATCTCTGAGTTCGAGGCCAGCCTGGTCTATGGGGCGAGTTCCAAGACAGCCAGGGCTACAGAGAAACCCTGTCTCAAAAAACTAAGATAAATAGGAAGACAGAAAGAAAGAAAGAAAGAAAGAAAGAAAGAAAGAAAAATAGAACAGGGGTTGAGAATTTAGCGCAGTGGTAGAGTGCTTACCTAAAAAGTACAAGGCTCTGGGTTTAGTCCTCAGTTCCAAAAAAAAGAGAAATAGAACTGTGAAAATGCTAGGAAAATGAAGATAATTGTGGAGAGGGCTAAATCTGGGAGCCACAGGAAAAAATATTCAAGGGCAATAGCAAAAGAAAAAGAGATTTGTTAAAAAGAAAAAAAGTTTCATAAGAAGGCCGACCACAGACAGCACTTTTTACCTATCACACCGGCAAACGTTTAAAACGCATTCTCATTGATAAGAGTAGGAACCAATGTCACCTTCTTGGAGGTCAAGGAAGACCGTACCAGTGACTTCTGCCCAGAGCTACCATAGCTGAGAATGTACTCTCAAGACACCCTGGGTGAGCTGCTGGAGATGATAAAAACTAGGTAAGACTTCTTAAACAAATCAAAGGCCAGCCACAGACCAGCTGTCAGTCGGCACTCGTTCTGTTTATTTGTTCTGTTTTGAGACAGGCTTTCTCTGTGTAGCCCTGGCAGTCCTGAACTCACTCTGTAGACCAGGCTGGCCTTAGACTTCCCGCCTCTGCCTCCTGGGATTAAAGGTGTATGCCGCCACCACCTGGCTTGTCAGTTAGCATTCCAGTGGCTAAAAATATGGGCAATTTACACCAGTATTTTATGTGGGCATGGAAATACACCCAAGTTTTGATACTAAGTTATTTTTTAAAAAATAAATAAATAAAAAGATATGGGCTGGAGAGTCGGCTCAGAGGTTAAGAGCACTGACTGCTCTTCCAGAGGTCCTGAGTTCAATTCCCAGCAACCACATGGTGGCTCATAACCATCTGTAATGAGATCTGGTGCCCTCCTCTGACCTGAAAGTATACATGCAAGTAGAACACTGTATATGTAATAAATAAATAAATAAATATTTATTTTAAAAAAAGACATGATTAAAATTTTTTTTTCTATTTTCAACATCTGGAAAACAACGCTAAACTGTAATCACTGGGAATCATCTCTCACATGATTTCGACTAGGACAGACTCTGGGTTTGCTGGCAACTGGGACTAGCAGGTGGGTTGGTGGACCTGAGTCCAGCCTCTGCTTTCCTGTGGTTGCCAACCTGCTTCTTTTAAGCACTAATTTCTACCTTCCTCCTGTGAGGATGCTGGATGCCATTCTTTCTCCCTGTTTTGATAGAGTTTCACTAATGCAGCCCTAGCTGGATAGAAGCTATGCAGCACAGGTTGACCTGGAATTTGTGATATCCTAAATGCTGAGATTACAGACATATGTCACATGTACTGGGTTGGACAGGGTCATTTATAATACACACTTGCAACTGTGAAGTTATTAAATTATGCATTAAAATCCACTTAATGTATGGGAATGCCATCCTTCTGTAACAGTCACACTGTTGGAATTTCTTTCAGAGTGGTGCATGCATTCCCCTAACAGTTCCACGCACGGCTCAGCACTCTGGCAATCATCCTTACCCCAAACCACATCCAACAGAAATGCTGTTCCTGCTCATGTGCTCACACTCTCCTAGTGTGTACGGCCTACAACATCCAGTGTCACACCCATGCATGACAAGAAACACACTGTAAAGAGCACAGCCTCAGCACCGGCTGCAGTTTGGGAAGAAATCGTCCAAAATGCATAACTGCTCTGCTTATCTGTAGCCAGACAAACAAGTACATGTGAGTTCTCTACCCATAATACCTGAGACCAAAACCACTTAAACTCTTCTTTCCCTGTTTCATCCATTTGATATAAAGTACCTTTAGCCTTGGGGACAGTATCACGTATCTATCTCTGAGATAAAGTCACAAGTTGGTTCCCTAAACAAGTTAGAAAAGCATTAAAAGAAAATTCATCTGTATCTATTCAAGACAAGAACTTAAAGTTTCCAAGCTTATTTCAAACTCTGATCAGCCTTTTACAAAGAACACTATCCCACACCTGGTGACCCCTGGCTGAGGGCTGTGTCTCAGCTTCTAAAATCTACCAGTAAAAACCAGCAAAGGCAACATAAACCCACTCACAGGGATCTTCAGTGGTAACCTGGGGGGTAAATCAGAAATGAATTCTTCAAATCTGATCAGCTCGTTAGCATGATGCAGCAAGGCTTCAGAGGCTTGGTTTTTATGCACCAAAATGATGTGGAAACCGTGCCTGTGCCTCAGGTCACTGAGTTCCAATGCAAAATTGACATCAGCTGAAAGACAAGATAAATTATTAGAAACATCAACAAAAGCAGCCCTGGGCAGCGAGGGGCACGACAACGAGGCAGGCGGAGGCTCAGCCACTTTCCACGTTTGAACAGGAGCACATTTTCTTGTAAAGAATTAACGTGACAGGGTGATCATACCTAACACACTTTCTTTTTCAGGTTTTTTTTTTTTTCTTTTTTTCATGACAGGGTTTCTCTATAGTTTTGGGAGCCTGTTCTGGAACTCGCTCTGTAGACCAGCCTGGCCTCAAACTCATAGAGATCCGCCTGCCTCTACCTCCTGAGTGCTGGGATGAAAGGCGTGCGCCCGCCACTACCACCTGGCGGCTTCCATCTAGTATTAACAGGGAGCAGATAGCAACACACTGGGGAGATGTGAATCTGAAAATTTATTTTGCATTTTTTTAAGTTTAATACTGAGGGAGGGGGAACCCTTACCACCCAAAAAAGATTTTCTTGAATAAACTGACCCTGCAATTATCTCATAGAGAACATAAAAGAGTCAGATGCCTTTTTCTTCTACCTTTCAGACAAGTGCTCACTATGTAGCCCAGGCTGGTGCTGAATTCATCCTCCTGCCTTAGCCTCCTACACGCTGGGATTAGAGGGGAGAGCCACCACACCAGGCTATAGACAGCATCACTGCATGCCCTGTTTTCACCTCTCTGCAGTTCTTTCGCTTGCACATTTCTGGTAATTCCCATGCAGTGATTGTGGCTGAAACCAACAGATGCTTTGACACTTACTTGATACAAGAACCACAGTAGCAGGAGCAGTATGCGTATTTGCAAACCTTCGAAGACTCTGACGGAGTTTGTCATCAGCAGCATTCTTTGCAGTAGCGTTTATGTGAGCAACAGTTACCTGTGATTATTTATCAAAAAGATCATTGATCAAGATCTGGGGTTAGAAAACTGCCACACTTGGTCCACTTTTTTTTTTTTTAAACAAGGTCTCACTGGGTAGCCCAGGCTAGCCTTAAATTCTTGATCCTTCTGCCTCAGCCTCCAGAGTGCTGAGACTAGAGAAATGCACCAGAATACCTGGCACCTAGCAGATAACACACAGGAAAAAAAAATCTCTCCGATTTCTGTTACAACTGGATCTAAATAATTTCAGAACTGGTTCTCCATATGAAAAGAGAAAAATTATTATCCCAAGTCTCATTTCTAATTGCTTTTGCACTTCTTTTATTCAAGTCATCAGGCTTTCCATGATACACTTTGTCCACAATGTGCATGAGGTACAGCTAAGGTACAGTGTGGGTTTTATCACCCATCGATGCCATCCACTGTCTGGAGCCTATACGATCTGGGGATGCATGGCAGATGGAAGACGAAATAACATTCCTAAAAAAGTCAAACACACTGACTACTGTTAAAAGATTAGACTTACACAAAGCTGTCTCCAAAGCAAAGTGCCTCAACCACATATAATTTTCATTTGGATTACAGAGAATGTGTGTGTGTGTATATAAATAACATAATATATATCTGTATGTTAAACATAAATATATAATTCTAAGCAGAAATATGAAATGTCAATGATACTATTTACCTAAGAGTCAAAACATTTGGATTCTATCTTTAGATTTACAGCAGACCTTGCGGTCAGACAGCCTTAACTTAAATATTAGTTCAAAACACTGTGCATGGTCATGTCTTTAATCTCAACATTCAGGAGACATGAGGTAGGCAGATCTCTGTGAAATTAAACTAGCCTCATCTACATACTAAGTTTTAGGCCAGCCAGGGCTATCTGGTGAAACTCTGTTCTTTCCTTTATTGGCCATATAACCAAAAGAAAGTAGTTTCCCTTCTTAGAGCCTCAATTTCATCTGTAAATTGGAAATACCACATCCATTCTGTATAGATGTGGGCTGACACAGACAGCACACAGCCACTACAGCACACCAAGGTACAAACAACTTACTGAAAGATCAAATGTTTAAATTTCAGCATTCTAGGAAAAATTGTGTGGCTTTCTCTCATTTGAAAACAGCATAAAAACAATAATATCACTAAACCAATCTGAAATTGGAATTTTAAACAAAACACTCCAAGTAATCAGGCCAACTGTGATGACACACGCCTTTAATCCCAGCACTCAAGAGGCAAAGGCAGGAGGATCTCTGTGAGTTAAAGCCTGGTCTACAGAGAAAGTTCCAGGCTAACCTGGGCGACACAGATAAACACTGCCTTTAAAAATGGGGGGAAGGGGAGACAGGAGAGATGGCTCAGCAGTTAAGAGTGCTGCCTGCTCTTCCAAAGGTTGAATTCAATTCCCAGCAACCACATGATGGCTCACAACCATCTGTAATGAGATCTGGTGCCCTCTTCTGGCCTGCAGGCAAACATGTAAGAAAAACACTGTATATAAAAAAATAAATCTTTACAAAAAATTATGTGAGTGGATGCTTTGCCTGCAGGTATGTCTGTATACCACATACGTGCTTGTCACCTGCAGAGACCAGAGAGGGTGTCAGATGCCTGGAACTGCAGTTACGGATGCCTGTTAGCCACCATGTGGGTTCTGGGAACTGAACTCTAATCCTCTAGAAGAGCAGTTACTGCTTCAGCCCTCAGCAGACTACAAGTCTTTCTTCTCCTTCCTCCTCTTTTCTCCTCTTCTGCCTTCTTTTTTAGATTATAATTCTTTTTATTTTTTTTGAGATTTATGTAAGAACATATATGAGTGCTCTGTCTACATGTACACCAGCATGCCAGAAGGCACCAGATCTCATTATGGATGGTTGTGAACCGCTATGGTTGCCGGGAATTGGACTCAGGACCTCTGGAGAAGCAGTCAGTGCTCTTAAGCAAAGAGCCACCACTCTAAAGATTGCAATTCCTAACATACATGCATACATACATACATATATACATAATTTTACCTGGCAATTATTTAGTTCCTGAATAACTTCCTTGTTTTCTTTACTGATGTCACACACACAGATAAACTCTGCTTCTCTGTGTCCTCTAAAAAACTTCTCACGGATTCTCTGTACAACAGTCGTTGCTGACCGGCCAGAGGGGACTGAGCAATTTTCAATATCCCAGAAAACGCCAATGGGGGGTAGGGTCTCCAGCACCTGTCCAGCGACTGCAACTTCTGGTGACCCTTAAGAAATATTAATACTTCCAGTTACACATAGTGAAAAAGAAAACAGTGAGCTAAAACACAATAGGTAACTACCGATCATTCTAAACAGCAGAACATTAAGTTTAAGGATAACAACTTCCCACTGACCAGCCTAAGAAGTAACCACAATGTCCAGCGACATACTGAGATCATTTCTACTTTTTTTCTTCTGAGACAGGGTTTCTTTGGGCAGCCTTGGCTGTCCGGAACTTGATTTTAAACCAGGCTGGCCTCGAACTCAGAGATCAGTCTATCTCTGCCTTCTGAGTGCTGGAATTAAAGGTGTGCACCACCACTGCCTGGCCACTCCTACTTTCAGTAACAACAAAACTACAGACACCGACAGAAACAATAACTGGGACCTCCTAAAACTGAGACGATCTTCACCAACTCCACATCAGACAGAGCAAAATATACAAAGAACTCAAGAAATTGGTTATCAAAAGAACAAATAATCCAATAAAAAAAAATTGGGTACAAACTTAAACAGAGAAGTCTCAACAGAGGAATCTAAAATGGCTGAAATACACTTAAGGAAATGCTCAACACCCTTAGCCATCAGAGAAATGCAAATCAAAGCAACTCTGAGATTCCATCTTACACCTGTAAAAATGGCCAAGGTCAAAAACACTGATGACAACTTATGCTGGAGAGGTTGTGGGGTAAAGGGGACACTCCTCCATTGCTGGTGGGAGTGCAAACTGATACAGCCCCTTTGGATATCAGTGTGGCGATTTCTCAGAAAATTAGGAAACAACTTTCCTCAAGACCCAGTAATACCACTTTTGGGTATATATCCAAAGGATGCTCAATTGTGCCACAAGGACATGTGCTCAACTATGTTCATAGCAGCATTGTTTGTCATAGCCAGAACCTGGAAACAACCTAGATGCCCCTAGACTGAAGAATGGATAAGGAAAATATGGTACACAATGGAATACTACACAGCAGAAAAAAATAACGACAGCTTGAATTTTGCAGGAAAATGGATGGAGTTAGAAAACATCATATTGAGTGAGGTAACCCAGACTCAGAAAGACAAATATCATATGAACTCACTCATAACTGGCTTTTAGACATAAAGCAAAGAAAAACCAGCCCACAAATCACAATACCAGAGAACTTAGACCACAATGAAGACCCTAAGAGAGACATACATAGATATAATCTATAGAAAAAGACAAGATCTCCTGAGTAAATTGGGAGCATGGGGACCATGGGAGAGAGTAAAAGGGGAGGGGAGAGAGAGAAAGGGGAGTGGAGAAAAATATATAGCTCAATAAAAACAATAAAAAAATAAAAAGTGGGGCTGGAGAGATGGCTCAGTGGTTAAAAGCATTGCCTGCTCTTCCAAAGGTCCTGAGTTCAATTCCCAGCAACCACATGGTGGCTCACAACCATCTGTAATGAGGTCTGGTGCCCTCTTCTGGCCTGCAGACATACACACGAACAGAATATTGTATACATAATAAATAAATAAATATTTAAAAAAAAAAGAATCAAGAATCATTTTGAAAAAAAATAATAAAAAATAAGTGGTGCCAAAACAAATCTGTATTAACAGTGCGGCTTCACTTCCTGCTGCCCCACGGTGCTTCTGCAATGATAACCAGAAACTGAGTGGATGCTGGGGACCCTTGCCCTGCCTCTACCTCAGCGCAGGCTTGTCTGCCTGCTGAGTATGAAAGAACATTAAAGAGACCACCAAAGTGAAAATGGCACCAATTCTCACCTTAATCTACTCTAATATGTCATTAACATCTGTTTTAACCTTTCAGAGATGTATTTGGATGATAAAATATCACAGTAACTAATTTTTAAGGAAATAATTTTGATTTCAAACTCTAAGGTTTCAAATACTATTAATAATCAGCTACTACTAAATTTTTCTAAATACTAAATATGTCTAGGGATTATTAAGACCCTAAACTGAGTTCAAGCATGGTGGTGCAAACCTTTAATCCCAGCACTCAGGAGCAGAAGCAGGTGAACATCTGTGAGTTAGAGACAAGGATAGTCTATACAGAAGGTTCCAGAACAGCCAGGGCTACATAGAAAGACCGTCTCAAAAACATTAAACACAAACCTAAGTGAGTCCAAGTCTCCTACAGCACTTAATCTCTCCAATACATTCCTCTTCCTATACATATTCTGGTCTCAAACAGCATCGGTTTAACATAAAGGCCTATAATCACAAACACTCTTGCCAAGGGAGGGAAAAGAGGACTCACATACGCTTCGAAATGCAAATGCACCCCTAGTATCACAAGGAAATTTTTATAGGCAAGCAAATACATTTGTGTCAGATATTGAAAAGAACTCAAATGGAAGCTATAGATGGCTCAGCAGTCAAAACACTTTGCTGCTCTTGCAGAGGACAAGGGTTCATTCAGTTCCTAGCATACACATGACGGCTGACAACCTTCAGTAACTCCACTTCCAGGGGGTCCAGTGCCCTCTTCTGGCCTCTACAAACACCACGCACACATAAGTACACTTACATACATGCATAC
Source organism: Microtus oregoni (assembly GCF_018167655.1). Classification (NCBI taxonomy): domain Eukaryota; kingdom Metazoa; phylum Chordata; class Mammalia; order Rodentia; family Cricetidae; genus Microtus; species Microtus oregoni. Next base: position 31,982,846 of record NW_024543086.1, read on the forward strand.
AAAACACTCATACACATAAAATAGAAATAAACGTTGGAAAAAAAGACAACTTAAATGCACTCTTTTATGTTACATCATTTACCAAATTTTGAAGCAGCTTTGCCTAGACTGGTTGCCAACAGTGAGGTCTCCTTCTCCATCCCTCTTGTTCCACAGCCATTACACAGAGGGATAGCTCCAGGTGCAGACTGAGTACTTGGAGGTGGTATATTCGGCCAGATTTTAGCAGCATCAACTATACTATTTCTTCCTGGCTGTTTTATAAAGGAAGAAGTTTTAGGCACATCAATAAAGAACTCAGATTCATATATAACTGAAAACACCATCCTAAGCTTTTTATCCTCCTACCCAATAGCCTCTGATAAATTGTATTTTCAAATAATCTTTATCAGAACTACCAGCTACCAATCTAGTCTCAACTGAAAAGCAACTTGAAATGATCAGAGACCTGTTCAAATACTGAGTCCTTTCAACCTGGACATGCATATGCTATGAAGGAGACCTTGGATGCAGCTCCCATAAATGGCAGAAAAACCTTCCTTTGAACATTTGTGTGAAAGAGACCAAGTTTCACGTTCCTCATATTACAAAGAAACAATGTATAGTTACTGTTCTGCCATGAAAGGGTGAGTGTATAAGCTGAGTTTAGGTTATAAGAACTCGACCAACTCTGTCCTAGAGAAAATGAAACAGATAACAGACTCTGCAAACGAAGCTGTCCTGCAGGACACGGCTTTCTCGTGAGCAGAGGCTCTAAAGGCACAAGCTGCACACCTAACTCCACTGCACTTTTCTGGATGCTCTCCCATTTTACCCTTTGCATCTTTCAGTATCAGACGAATGGAGCGTGATCTACATCATAAGATTCTTCAACCCTATGCACAGTAAAGACATGGCAAGATAAAGCCATTTCTAAATAGAACCTCAAACCTCATTATCTGGCCCCAACATAAAGAATAAAAGATACATACCTTGTTTAGACAGTCTTCACAGTAAAGTGAGCCCTTTAAACAGACTGGAGGTGCCACATTTAGGTGAAGAGAGTTGGTGCACAAGTGAGGTGTAAGCTCTGACTGGGAAAGGCGATCTTCCAAACGCCCACGAGCCCCACTCGGGAAATCAGAACAGGGGAAACAGCCAGCAGAGGTGCAGCCCTGGAGAGCCGGGAACTGATGCAGCTTGTGTATGTTACTATGACATGACTGAACATGGAGTTTCCCACAACATGGTAGATGCTTGCAGGAAGGTAGGCTACTCTCTACACACATGCTGGGAAAGTCACTCGCAAGGCCCACCAAGTTGTTCCTAGCAGAGGCATTCTGCAGTGAAGACACAGACTGGAAAGCAAACCCTGACCCTACTTGACACGTGACTGTCCTGGTGCTCGGTGAGTCTAAGAGTGAGCCCGTGTGAATCAAGCTCCCAGAGCTTCCACTACTGCCACCACCACCACCACCAAAACGCATGGGTGAAGTGGGGGGTTCATTAGGGCAATGAACACAGCAGCTTACTTTGGGAACAGCTGAGAGCTGTACTTTTGGTTGCTGAAGGGAATGAATATCAGGAAGTGGGACTGCTGGGAAGAGTTTAGAGCCAACATGAAGAGGAGATGGTATATCCTTTAACTCCACAGCAGCTTTCTTGTTCTCCATGTACTCTTTCTGAGGAGAGATCAAAACACAAGTCAATTTTTGGAGACTACTGTATTTTTTCTCTCATATACTACTGTGTTAAAAAAATAGAAAACAATGTTCTTTTTTTTAAATAAGTAAAATTCAACTTTTTTTTAAAGATTTATTTATTTATTATGTATACAATGTTCCTCCTGCCTGTACACCTGACACCACAAGAGGGCACCAGATCTCATTATAGATGGTTGTGAGTCACCATGTGGTTACTGGGAATTGAATTCTGGACCTCTGGAAGAACAGCCAGTGCTCTTAACCTCTGAACCATCTCTCCAAACCCAACTCTTTTTACATCACTCAATCATAACTGAACTAATATAACAGCATCCAGCTAAGACCAGGGACAATCTTTAGAGGTCTTGCAGGAAGGGAATAGAGAAACATACAACTAAGACTAATGCTATTTCTGTCAAAATCTTAAGATGGCTCAGCAAGCCAGGTTAACCACTCATACCTCAGGGATTATAACTTTCTCTTGCTTCAAAGAGCTGTCTAAAGAAAACTGGGATATGCAAAGATGTCACAGCACTCAAGGAAGGGGGCTTATAAGCAAGCAGCTTCCTTTATTTACTCCTGTAGGTGGTGAGTAAAGGGTTTACTGGGGTTCTCCTTCAAGGAGAGTGATATTCCAAACCCCATGGATGAGGCTAGCCACCTGCCCAAAGTGACCCGGCTGTGCTGCTGAGAGCACCGAGGAAACGCTGAAGCCTTCATGGAGTCTTTATACTGTGGCCAATGAAAAGACACAATGATTACAACTATCTACTGTCAGTTCAAAACCCAGCCAGCACCACTAAAAATGAAAAGAAAGAATATACTTAACACCTACAAGAAATCCTGAACAAAAGGTATTGTCAATCTTTTCTAATTTACAAGACTTAAAACCCGAGGGTGAGTCAGGGGCAATGGTCTCACACCTGTCTGTAACTCTGCACTTGGGAGGCCAAGGCAGAAGGATCACAAATTCAAAGCCAGCCTGGACTATATAAGAAAAACTTACCACCAAGGCCATAGGCCAAATCCACTTAAGAAAGCTATAAATACAATTTATTTTAAATTTTTCATTGTTTTTAATATGCAAGCTGTAGGGTTAAGCCAGCCCCTTTAGGGCGGGTTTGCCTCGGGTGATTGTTGACTGATAAATTGAGTGCCCAGGAGGCTGTGCGCTCCCTTTTGTTTTCCTGCCTCCTGGGAAAATGGCTCCACGCTGGAACCTCGGTTCTGTAAGTTTGTTTAAATATTAAAACTATATATATATATATATATATATATATACTTTAATGTCTGCCTTTGCATTTATTTACTGCCGATACAGCAAGCTTTAGAATTTGGGGCTTTAATAAGAAACCAAATTTCCAGCCGGGCGGTGGTGGCGCAAGCCTTTAATCCCAGCACTCAGGAGGCAGAGGCAGGTGGATCTCTGTGAGTTCAAGGTCAACCTGGTCTACAAGAGCTAGTTCTAGGACAGGCTCCAAAGCTACAGAGAAAACCGCTCTCAAAAAAAACAAAAGAAGAAACCAAATTTCTCCCAATTTTAAATGATTAAAACCTCTGTTACCCAGAGAGAATACAGAGTTGAGCAGGTGATCATAAAAATGTGCAGATATGGTGCATAATAGTGCATAGGTTATACAGGCAGGAGAGAGACTGCCCCAGTCACCTGTACCCATCATCTATTCACAACGTGCTACATCTTGAACATAGTTACCGTTTGGGGATTAAGAGGCAACGTTTGATCCGGACGAGAAAAGCAACCAGAGAATTTCCAAAGCCAAGGCTTAGCATCCTTATCTTGGTGAAGCCATCCAAGTGTTCTGCTGCAAGGGTTCTCAGTTCTGTTCCCTTCCATCACATAGCCAGACAATGTGGTTCAACATTCTTTCATCTTTCTTTTCCGTCATTCTTCCACCCTGTTAAAAAAAGTTGTCTTAGTTAGGGTTTCTATTGCTGTGACAAAATACCATGACCAAAAGTCAAGTTAGGGAGGAAATTTGGTTTCTTATTAAAGCCCCAAATTCTAAAGCTTGCATAGTAAAAGCAATGTTTACACTTCAGCATTGCTGTTCATTGCTGAAATAAATCAGGACAGGAACTTAAACAAGGCAGGATTCCAGAGGTAGGAACTGATGTGCAGGCCATAGAGGAGAGCTGCTTACTGGCTTGCTTCCCATGGCTTGCTTAGCCTACCTTCTTATAGAACCCAGAACCAGCAGCCCAGTGAAGGAACCACCCACCATGGGCTGGGCCCTCCACCACTGATCACTAAATGAGAAAATGCCTTACAGGTGGATCTCACAGAGGCATTTCCTCAGCTAAGGCTATTTCCTCTGATGACTTTGGCTTGTGTCAAGTTGACACACAAAACCAGGAAGTGCTTAAGTCAATATCTATGTTACTTCTTACACAAGCACACATTTTATAATGTTAATATATGAGATCACAGCTGTATTCACGATACAATGGCTTTCACGTTCAGACCTTAAAGAACAAAGGCAGCATGGATATCACAGCTCACTACAGGATACTAAAATTTGGTAAACTTGGTTGATTCTATCTATTTAAATTTGATTTAGAGTGGTGGCGCACACCTTTGATCCCAGCAGTCAGGAAGCAGAGGCAGATGGATCTCTGTGAGTTCAAGGCCAGCCTGAGACATCTACAAAGCTAGTTCCAGGACTGCTAGGGCTGTTACACAGAGAAACACTGTCTCAAAAAACAAACAAAACAAAACAAATTGATTTAGAAATAAAATCTATGATCTGAGTCTGGGAGATAGCTAAGAAAAGTATTTGCTACACAAGGATGTGAATTCAGATCTCACTCTTACAAAAGACAGGCATACAGCTATAACTCCAGCACGGGAGAGGCAGAAACAGGCAGATCCCTAGAGTTCAATGGCTACTCTGCCCAGCAAAAATCAGTCAACTCCAGATTCACTGAGACTACCTCAAAAAATAAGGTAGAGGGGCCAGTGACAGGGATCAGTAAAGGTGATTGATTGCCTCCAAACCTGCCAACCTTAGTTCCCCACAGCTATCTTCAAACCTCCACATTTATGCTATGGTATGTATGCATATATACACATACACACACAAAATGAATAAATGTAATTTTTAAAAAATTAAATAAAGGGGGGCTAGAAAGATGGCTCAGCAGTTCTTCCAGAGGTTCTGAATTCAATTCCCAGCAACCATATGGTGGCTGATAATCATCCATAATGGGATTTGATGCCCTTTCCTGGTATACAGGTACATACGAATAGGGCACTCATATACATAAAATACACAAACAAATCTTTTTTAAAAAATTAAATAGAGGGGCTGGAGAGATGGCTCAGAGGTTAAGAGCACTGACTGCTCTTCCAGAGGTCCTGAGTTCAATTCCCAGCAACCACATGGTGGCTCACAACCATCTGTAATGAGATCTGGTGCCCTCTTCTGGTCTGCAGCATATATGTAGGGAAAACGCTGTATACATAATAAATAAATCTTTAAAAAAAAATTAAATAGAGAACGATGAGGAAGATACCCAGCATACAACTCTATACATATATCTACATATGTGCAACTGCATACACTCCTACATGAACATGTACATATACCACACAAACCATTTATTATCTGCCATTCCTCATATCCCAGTTTTTTTTTTCTGTGTGTGCAAATTAGGGAGGGCAAAGGGACCCTCTTATATGTGTGTATAGGTCAGAGCTCAGTCTTGGGTTTTCCCTAATCTACTACCTTTTCTTCTTCCTCCTCCTTTTTTTAGGACAGGGGTTCTCATTGGCTAGACTGGCTGTCCAGCGAGCACGGAGATCCTCCTGTCTCTCCCTCCCCAGCTCTGGGATTACAAGCACATATTATTACCTCACCCAGCTTTTAAAAACAGAGGTGCTGAGGCCTTCATGCCTGTGCAACAAGCACTTTACCTACTGAGCCACCTCCTCAGTCACTAGAGCTTCACATATGAAGATGGATTATAGATTTGCTTATTTTTAAGACACAGCCATGCTTGAAGGGCAGAGACAAATCATGGCCTCTGCACATCTCTTGGTAGAACTCCCCCTCTTCACTCAGCCAAAATAAGCCTCTAGGCTCTAAGCAGACTTTTTCTATAGTTTTTCTCTATTTGTTTTGTTTTTTCAAGACAATGCTCCTCCATGCAGCACTGACTGTCCCTAAACTATGTAGTTTAGGCTGGACTTGAACTCAAGAGATCTACCTGCCTGCCTCTGCCTCCCTAGTATTGGGATTAAGGTGTGGACCATCATACCTGGCCTAGAGTTTTTCTTAATTTTCCTATCTCTTCCTTATAGGAAAGCAGAGACGTTAGCAGTAAGGAGAACCTAATGTAAGTAAAAAGAAAAAACACAGGGCTGGAGAGATGGCTCAGCGGTTAAGAGCACTGCCTGCTCTTCCAAAGGTCCTGAGTTCAATTCCCAGCAACCACATGGTGGCTCACAACCATCTGAAGTCTGGTGCCCCTTTCTGGCCTGCAAGCATACACACAGAAAGAATATTGTATACATAATAAATATTTAAAAAAAGAAAAAGAAAAAACACAGTATTAACTTTCCTATGCCCCTGGTATGAGCAAAGAAAGGACAAGTTAAATGACCTTCAGAGGACTTTGAATTCTATTGTACCAGAGAAGCCATCCAATCGATTTTTTGGTTTGTTTATAATGAAAATGCAATGTAACAGACTGGGTGGCCAAACATCCAGCAATTAAGAAAGATACAACTCACAGATGTACTTGACCCCTACACGACTACACTCAGGGTCCTTGTACACAAAGGCAAGGCCCATGCACATTTATCGGACAGAGATGAAGCTAGCAATGGTAAGAACAACCAAACCTTACTCTAAGTCCTCACCACAGTAGCCATTTTCAGTGATTAGCAGAAATTTCATCTGTGCATGTAGAAAATAATTTCTTTCAGCTGTATCTCTGATAAGACGCTTCTAAGAGATTTTACATCTTTGTGACAGGGTGAGGGGAGAATGGTTCAAAATGTATGTCAAGTCTGGGTGGACTGATCACATAAAGAACTAAACTATGGTCTGCCAGCCAAAGCCAGCCTGCTGCCTATATGCATGTGTATGTTTGTATATGTCTACCTAGTGATTCTTGGACAGGATATGATTCTGTAATCTTGAAGGCTGGCCTCAAACTTTTAACAACTTTTTTTTTTTACCTCAGTCTTTTAAATGCTGAGATTACACACCTGTATTTAAATGTTCTGTGAACTAAAAATATATTTTGGATATTTTAAATTCCTCAGAAAGTGTTCTTAAACACGAAATTCAAACTTTAGTATCCATAAAGTTTTACTAGGGCACAACTATATGCCTTCATTTAAATATTATCTATGGTTGACTTGAACTATAATTGAGACTTGAGTCTTTGCCGCATAATCTGGTTGCAAAGCCCAATATTCTTATATTTACTATTTAGCCAGTGTGCTGAAACTATAAAATTTAAGTTTCTGTTTGTAGGCTGGGGGGGGGGGGGGTGTGGAACTTAGTGGCATATGGAAGGTTCTGGATTCAATCCCAGACAAAAAGAGGGGGAGGGAGGGAAAAAAGAAGGAAGAGAAAGTAGAAAGAAAAAGATGTTTCTTTGTGCACTGTCTCTATCTGCCACAGCATTATAGAAAATGAATTAAAAATGCACACACTGCCCATTTTCACCACTGTATCTTGTGCCAGTCCGAGGCCTATTCTATGGTAATCACAAAATAATTATTTGTTGAATGACAGAATTAGCAGAATTAACCTAGTACACAGTTGAAAATAATTTGGAGACAAAGTTAACTGCTATCATTGTTTGAATTATAATACGTGTTTTTATTACTAAATCCAGGTTGTGCCAGGTGGTGGTGATGCACACCTTCAATCCCAGGACTTCTGAGGCAGAGGCAGGCAGATCTCTCTGAGTTCAAGGCCAGCCTGGTCTACAGAGCCATCTCTACAGCCAAGGCTACACAGACAAACCAACCCTATCTGGAAAAACCAAAACCAAACAAACAAAAAACCCAAGATGTATATCATCCAAAAACTCCTCTCTTATTCATAAGAACTTCTGATGCTCATATTGTTCATAATTTCAGCATGCTCAGACCTTTTCAAAGCCAAGTGAACTACAACTTCTAACAATTCACTGAGAAACAACTTAATACTTTCATAGCTAGCTTAAGGTCAAAAGGCTCACCTACCTCTTTCTACTACTACACCAAGGTGCCATCAACATGCTCAGTCAAAGAATCAGTAGTACTGGCATACATCTACACTTCCAACACTCAGGAGGCAGAGACAGGAAGATATTGGCAAATTGAAGAGCAGCCTGGGCTACATAGACTTTGTGTCAAAAAAAGTTTAAAATTAATATATATAGGTGTTAGTACTTTTTTTAACTCTTACTTTGGGGGCTTGCCACCCAGCTCCCAAATAAACACATGGAATCTTATTCTTTCTTATGAATGCCCGGCCTTAGCCTGGCTTATTTCTAGCCAGCTTTTCTTAAATTATCCAGTCTATACCTTTTGACCTTTACCTACCTCTATTTCTGTATATCATTTCTTTACTTCTTACTCTGTGGCTTGCTGTATAGCTGGCCCCTGAAGTCCTCCTCTCGTTCTCTTGCACCTTCAGCCTCCCTCCCCAGATTTCTCTTCCTATTTATTCTGTCTGCCAGCCCCACCTTTCCTTTCTCCTTTCTTTCTATTGGCCATTCAGCTCTCTTTTAGACCAATCAGGTGTTTCAGACAGGTAAAGTAACACAGCTTCACAGAGTTAAACAAATGCAACATAAAAGAATGCATCATATCTTTGCATCATTAAACAAATGTTCCACAGCATAAACAAATGAAACACATCTTCAACTAATATTCCACAACATAAAAGGATATATATAGATTACTCTCAGTACAAATAAATATAAGGAAAAATATTAGTGACCTGTACTCTAAAATTTGCCCAGATATTCCTAGTTCCATTAGGCATCTGAGCTAGCCAAAGGAAGCTTTGATGTGAGAGTCTTCCCTTCTGCCACTCTCTTTGTCTTTGAGCAACTTAGACACAGGCTGAGAACGCACTTCATGCATACTGGGCCCCAAGGCCACCTCCCCATTTGTGTAGCTATGGGCAACTCATCCTTTTTAACCCAAGGTTTGTGGTTTGGTGACAAGAGATGAATTATTTCTTAAATGGCCTCCCCCTGCCACAAACTCCCATACTGTGCTAATCCATTTTACCGGTTCTGTGTATTTTGTTTTTCTACCTTTTATCTAAAATGACATTATTTATTTGGTGTTTTATTATTTTTCTCCTCCATTAGAATATAAATTCCACGACGATATTAACTGCTATTTTCTTATTCACTGCTGTATCCCCTGAACCTAGCACTCCACTGTGCCTCGCAAATTATTAACAAATGACCGCTGGACAAATGTAGAGCTCACTAAATGTGAAGGAAGACCATTTAGCTGACCGTTTCCTTCTATACAAAACAGGAGGATCCTGGAAAGTCCAAAAGATACGGCAAGTACAACTAGAAAGCTCTTCGTTACACCAAAAGAGTGTTTGGCGAACTCTAAAGGCCAACACGTTCGTGCTAGAATTAACGGGAGGAGTGGCTGATACTGAAGCTGAATCCAAAGAGGCTGCTAAGGAGACGGACCGCTCTGGAGGGCTGCAAAACACAAAAAGCAAACAAGCTAAGGGACCCAACTCCATCACTATCCCTTTTCTCTCAACTTTCTAACTTTGCACAGCCTGCAAAGGTTGTTGCTGACACCTGGAGGGCCGGGGAGCGAGCAGGGAAGCGGGCGCAGGCGGGGAACAGAAAGCCCGGAAGACATCGGGATGGTTTGGGAGACCGATCTTTTCGCGCGGTTCCTTTGGCGGGTCCCGGACCCCAGCAGCATCAGTCTGGGGAAAAGAGCGCTGTTCCCGGGCCAGCTGCGCTGCTGGCCGAACAACCCGAGCGCCCAAGTAGAGTCCCGGAACTGACAGAGGACTCACCTCAGCCGCCAGCTCCTTCTCCGCTCACATTCCGACCCCGCCGCCTTCCCCTCCCGCCCCCCAGGCCCTTTGTTTTGATTCCCGACTCCGCAGCTCCCGCCGCCGCCGCCAAGCGCACCCTCCACTTCCGCTTCCGCTTCGCCCCTCCTCTGTCGCAAAACCCATACGCTTCTTGATTACTAGCCCCGCCCCTTTTCCGTTCCCCTCCCCCCCCCCCCCCCCCCCGTCTTCCAATTACCACGTCCTTCCTCTGCTCCGCTCCTATAACCACGCCCCTGCCCCGCCCATTCCCGCCCCGTCTCCGTCTAGCCCTGTTCCTTGCTTCTCTAGCCCCGCCCATTCCCCCCCTCCTGTTTTTCCATTCCTCGGTTTAGCTCCACCTCTTCCCTCGTCTCGCCCCTTTTCTTCCGCCCCGCCCTCGGCTCCCGTCTTCTTCGCGCGAGGCACGATGGGAATTGGGGGGGGCGGGGCCTCGCGGCCCTGAAGCCTCGTCAGGCTCAGTCCCCTCCCGATAAACCTCTAAATAGGGTCTTTCCCCAGGACGGCTCCGGTTTTTTTTTATCACGAACACCTAGTTTAGGAGTCCTCCCCGCTGGCTTGATGATGCCAGGTCGAATGGAGCCTCCAGGCGAAGAATTGGGAAACTTACGTGATGGAGATGAGAAGAGTCTGCCAAATGGGGTTTGCTAGGGTCCAGCTCTTAAGGTCTTGAAGGGTAAGACGAAGGAGACAAGAGTTCTGTGAAATACAGCGTTGTGGTGGCTTTTCTAACGTTCTGGCTCGTCACGTGATAGTCCTGTTTTATTTTTACTAATTAAATTGTGTGTGTTGCGGAACACATCTTTTAGTGCAACCTAGTGGCGACTGGGGAAAGAACAGTAAAACCTGTTAAATGAGCTCCAGCAAGATCCTTCCTACCGAGTGTCCGTCCAACTGGTGTCAATAAACTGCATGCCAAGACTGCCGAATATTGTCACCAACGATAAAGAGTACATGATGACCTACCCTTTTTTTTTTTCTTTTTGGAGATAGCATCTCACTTGTATAAAATGGTTGGCCTGGAACTTGCCATTTAGACCAAGCTGGCCTCGATGTCAGGTTCCCTTGCCTTCTCAGTGCTAGGAGTAGAGGCATTTGTCTCGTCTGGCAAACTTTTCATTCGGATAAACCTGGTGCTTTGTTTCAAATGAACACTTTTTTGGGTGACAGGTTGGGAACGAAAAAGAAGACATGAAAGTTATAAAAACTTGGTAAAACCAAATTGTGAACTACCATATGGGTGCTGAGAATATGAACCAGGATCAACTGGAAAGAGCAGTAAGTGCTCTTAACCGCTAAGCCACCTCTCCAGCCCCAACACTTTCTGTTTTAAATGGTTAAACCATGCCCTGTATTTGCTCCCCTTCCCAACTGAGCCTCATAGTCTTCACTTTTACTTGGCCTAAATATAAGTTGGAGCTTTTCGTTATTCTTCGCTTTTTGAAACAGGGTTTCTCTGTGTAGCACTGGCTGTCCTGGAACTCACTCGGTAGGCCAGGCTGGTCTTGAACTCAGGCCTGACTCTGCCTCCTAAGTGCTAGCATTAAAAGTGTGAGCCACAATGCCTGGTTTAATGTTTTCAGGAGGGGGAAATTTCTGAAATCACCAGCTGTTTACTATTTCCTGTTGCAAATTAGGTTAAAAATTTATTATCTAAATGTAGGCACAGTTTAGAATGTGCTGGCTGCGTAGTACTTTTAAATAGTTTCTACTTAAGTCTGCCAGGGAGCCGGGTGTGGTGGCGCATGCCTTAAATCCAGCAACAAATGAAATTTGCTAACTAATTAGGAAGCATAATTGCCAGGAACATTTTTCTTCCCGAGTCTCCAGGTATGCCATGCTTTCACTGCTCTACTTGAAGTAGGATGAAGACCATGTAGCTTTCCATAAACCTGGATCAGGAGAGCAAGTTCAGACATGTAACTGAAGAATCCTTTATTTCTACTAGACTCTCCAGAAGGCACACCCGAGGTGTTTGTTACTGCTAAGAACAACATTGTGTCTGTGTGTAGACAGAATTTTTCCAAGGGAGAATTAAAACTGATGAAAAGGATTCTAGTTGCTGTTTGTTTTGCTTTTAGTTATTTATTTATTGGTTTGGGTTTTTTTTGTTTTGTTTTTTGTTTTTCTTTGAGACAGGGTTTCTCTGTGGCTTTGGAGCCTGTCCTAGAACTAGCTCTTGTAGACCAGGTTGGCCTATGAACTCACAGAGATCCCCCTGCCTCTGCTTCCCAAGTGCTGGAATTAAAGGCATGCACCACCACTGCCCAAATCGCTTTTATTTTCAAAGTCTCAAACAAGTAGGTGTTTCTTTTGCCTCCATTTTATTCTAGCTATTTCTGAATACTGACAATATTAACTAAAAATATAAAAAAGGGAAAAAAGTAATTGTGATGTTTAATTATTTGAACAAGTTTTAGCCACAAAACATAAAAGAGGGAAGACATTTTCCTTGACTTTGCTTGACATTTTTTTCTATTTATTTATTTCTACAGTTTCCTGCCTGTAGGCCAGAAGAGGGCACCAGATCTCAATGTAGGTGGTTGTGAGCCATCATGTGGTTGCTGGGAATTGAACTCAGGACCTCTGGAAGAGCAGTCAATACTCTTAACCGCCAAGCCATCTCTCCAGCCCCTTGACATTTTTTTCTAGTCAAGAAGTAGGCTAGGGTCAATAAGTATTGTAAGAAATAAAGTCACTCAGGTAGACTAAAGAAAAGGCCTAAGAAAATGAGAATCATAAGTACTTTTAAAAGCACACAGATTGGGGCTGGAGAGCTTCACAACCAAAAAGACTCTACTTTCTCTACAAACTAGGCCAAGGACTGAAAAAATAGCCAATAGCTCTTCTGAAGGATGGGGTGTTGGTGGTGATGGGTTATTTCATTCTGAGTGTCCAGTCCAGGGTGATCTGACACCTTTTTTGTCCTCCCTGGGCATTGCACACACATAGCACAAGAAGGAGACCACACCCTCCGTACATCAAGGGTTCCCACCCTGACCTCAAATTAAGCACAAACCACATCCAAACACTTGTTTTCACAGCAAGGTCCTTTATAGGCAGAAAAACGGCAGCAAATGACCTTGCATGTGTGGTTTTTAAGAAGAGAAAAAGGGTAGTCTGTGTTAGAATGAGCTAGGATGCCATAGTATATTTTGATTGGGCATGTTAGTTAGGTGATCCAAAGTTTTGATTGTTGAACTTTAACACTTTGATAGATGATTGGTATTTGATTGTTTCCTGAAAACCACTGAGGGAGGGGTGGGAGTGGGGCTACTGGAAAGATGGCTCAGCTGTTAAGAGCACTACCTACTCTTCCAGAAGACCCAAGTTCAGTTCCCAGCACCTACATGGAGGCCCATAACCCAGTTTCCTCTGGTTTCTGCAGTCATCAGGCATGCATGTGGTATACATACACACAGACAGCACATCCAACACATAAGTTAATAAATAAATGAGAACATACTTCTTCAGTTTGTTTGATATAGGCACTGGGGTTCCTGTGTGTGCCTTTGAGTTCTTTTAAGGAACTATGGCGGAGTCACAAAAGAATTAAGAGACAGGTCACCCTAATAGGAGACAGGAAGCTTTACTTGTGTAGTGGGCAGAACACTGTAAGGGTACACAACAACAACAAAACCAAAAGAACACCACAGTCTGAAGCTCCTTTTGTTAGCTACAAATCAAAATACCTTTGGCAACTTACTGGATTTCCTGTAGATTTATTTTCTCATCTTTTAAACAACTACAGGAGGCTGGGATATAGCTCACTGGTACAGTGCTTGCCTAACATGGCCAAGGCTCTAGGTTCAAGACCAGCATTGCCCCAAAATGTAAGATCATTATGCTTTTCTGTGACTCACCAGTCTATCAAGCAATAAAGTTTGGCATCTGAAATTGGGTATATCTTTACTGTGTTAAGCCTTTGAGATCAGATTTTTTTTGGTTTATTCACCGGGTTGTAAGATTACCTTGTACCTAATAGTACTCAATAAATATATTAGTGAACAATTAGGTTGTTTACTGTCAAGAATTAGGTAGGCCTAAGATCGCAGCAAAAAATAAGGCTGAGGCAAGATGCTCAGGAATTCGAGGTTAGCCTAGGCCACATATGAAAAAAACAAACACACAAAACCAACAGAGGGCTAAGACAATTCAGTTGGAGGAGCACTGCCTAACATGCCTGGAACCATGCTTCCATCGCCAGCACCTCAAAAAATTCTCCAGTTGGCACACACCCACACCCATAATTCTAACTCGGGATGTGGGTAAGACTATCAAAAGTTCAAGGTTAGCCATACAAGAAGTTAGAGGCCAGTCTGGACAATATGAGACAGGCTCAAAAGACCAGCGCCACCGTCATCTCCCCACAAAAAAACTTAGCATTGTGCCTGAGACGCATGGTCGTTTAACTAAATAACATATTGTACTTACTATTTACAAAGCACCCCACAATTGTTTTACAACTTGTGTAGCCATGAGCAAAACCCTTTTTATCCACGAGGAATTAAATATCTTGTCCCAATATCTCACAGTTAATAAGGGGGAGGGATACAATTCAAAGACAAGTTCTTTTACACTAAATTAAACTGTTTAAGAAGTTATTGTTAAAGATTCTATTTAGGGTGTAAAATTGTGGGACGAACAAGGGCCCTGTGGGCTGGGCGAAAGTTTGTTGTTTTCTATGCCAGTTTTGTCTCAGTACGGTAGTATATATAGCATTTCTGGACTTGGGTAGGGCGCTTTCAAGTGAAACCCGATACCAGGTACTCCTAAAGCCCGGGGTTCTTTGACCAACTGCACCTTTGTCTCTTCTTGGGCAAGAGCAAGAGCGGATAAATGCCACCAGTGTAAAGGAGAGGCGTGCGGGTGTTCCTGGGTGCGTGGCACCGCGTGCACGGAGCCGCCTGCACGCCCTCTCCACACTCGTCTTCCGGGCCAGCAGCCCGCACCTCCCGCGCCCCCTCCCGCCCGGCCCCACCGTAGCTTGGCGGCGACGCGCCCCGGCCTAGGGGGAAAAAGTTTCCAAACCTCGGTTCTCGGCGCTGATTGGCCGAGCCAGACGCGTCCCGAGCGCGGCAGCCAATGGGAGACGTGGGCAGCAAGGTGCGGACGGGGCTGGGACCGCGGTCGGGCCCTGTTGGCCCGCGCCTAGCCGGGATCGTCGTCGCCCGGGCGGGGTAAGTGAAGCCAGGTTGCGGCCAGGGCCTCCCAGGTCCGCAGCACTCGGCGGACGCGTCCCCCAAACCTGACCCCCAGCTTTCCTCCTTCCATCCGTGAGCTCCGCCGCTCGCCCTGGCCAACTCTGTTCCTCTTCTGCCCGCCCCTTCCCTTCCTCAAGCCCGGCGCTTCGCCAGCCCCTTCATCCCACAGTCGCTGGGTCCCCAACTGCTGTCGCACGGGTACCAGCCTGTGTCCAACTTCCCCCACAGTGCCTCTTGGGTCTCGGCCTCCGGACGTTTCATATTTCTGTAGACATCACTTGGGATCGGATAAACTTTATCCGATAAAGGGTGAGAGTGCTTACTCCACACCTTGGATGTTGGCCCAGCTCTCTAACCTTTTTGAGGTCGTGGGATGACTCCGGAGCGACTTTATCTTTTCACCAAGTCATCTCGGTTTTGTGCCAGGCTGTGCATGCTCCTGCTTTTTACCCGGAACCTTCCTAAACTTCCCTGATAAAGAAGTCTTTTGAGGCAGGGAGGAGGTTTGTAATTTTCGCTGCCTGCTGTTTTGTGTATTGTGTGCTAGGATAACCTCTTAGAACTGGGAGTCTGACACAAACTACTCTCCAAACCTAAGGTTATCTGAGCATGCACCACTCACTCCTCCCCCACACACTGGTATTCAAACAGCTTTGAGATTTAAGTAATTCCTTTTACAGCGTTCCATATGGAGTTAAATATCTGTGGCCAACCAACCCCTTTGAAGTCGTAGGGGTCTCCGATTTTTATATTTTACCTCGACTTGGATAACAGTTTGTTTTCTTGTAGATATCTTGTAGATATTGTTTTTTCTTCCAAAGTGTGTTCTGCCGTAGAATTTGTGAGTAGTGAGATTAAAGCCCCGTTCCTTCAGAGGGCATTTCCCACTGTGAACCTCTACAGCCTGCACTAGGGTTGCACCGGAGGATGGAGAAGCTTGGGATATAGTCCAACTCTCTGTGGGTGTTAAAGAAATGTTTGAAATGTTTGAAAAGACACGGAGGGGGCTCAGACCACAGTAGGAAGATTCCTTGGCACCTTGATCAGTAGAATAAAATGACCTCCAAACAACAGTTACTCTGTTTTTATTCTTATTCAAATATAAGCGCCCCCCCCCCCCCCGTACGGAGAGTGCATTCAGGCAGGGCTCAATTTCTGAACTACATCCTTAGCCTACCAAGTGTAACCCTTTTAAAATTTCAGATGCAACCAATTTTCAGCTCAAAAACACAGTTCTCACCTCAACAGAATAATACAGTTTTTCTAGAACCCAGTATAAATGACAGTGGCCCCATAGCACAGATTCGGTTACTCTTGGTTACTTGAGATCTTACTGGTTACAGAACAAATAAAGTAAAAAGTTAAGGTGTTTACCAAATTCAGTGCTAGGGTCACAGCAGGGAAACTTCCTCCAGTGGAAGCTACTGGAGGTCTGCTTAGAACAAGTTTTAGGTTTGATACAAGTCAGATACTGGGATGGGCAGTGAATAGCTTTCAAAGGTGCTGAAAATAGCACAAGATAATTCGGCTCTGATCTGCAACATTTAATTTTACATTATTTGGTTTGTAGAATCTGTAACAAGGTGCAGCCAGCCTGACTTCCTCCCTTATGGAAACTTGAGTTCACAATGTTTATTGTAAATTGTATTTTTTTTTTTTTTTTTTTTTAGTTTCTTTTTACCAAAAAGACCATTGTAAGGAAGTGTGTCAGGTACAAGTATGTTAGCGCAGTGCCCGATTCTCGCAGCGCTCTGGCACTGTCTATCCCTGTTGCCGAGGAGACTGCCCTTCTACTGCAGTGTATATAGTTCCTATTTAACGGCACCACCGTTTTCCAGTTGTCTGCTGATAGTTCTCCATGTTAGAGAATGGTGAGGACATGTCCTTGCATGTCTCCGTACTTGAAGAGCTTGAAGACAAGCTAGGTCTACTGACTCTTGGTGTGTTTTGCGACAATGACCTCTCTTCTGTAAGTGCACACTGTACCATCATCATGCAGATTTATGTGTGAATATTTGGCTCCTTTCTCGTCCCTGCTTCTCCCTTTCAGCGTTTCTGTTGTTTGTTTGTTTGTTATGAGACAGGGTATCTCTGTGTATCCCTGAATTTCTCTGTATTGTCCTGGAACTCGCTCTGTAGACCAAGCTGGCCTCGAACTCAGAGATCTGCCTCTGCTCCCAAGTGTTGCGATTAAAGCCATGGTCACCCTCCACTTGCTTTTTTGATAATTTTATACAGTGTCACACTCAGCCCTGCACTCTCTTGATCATTCAGCTCTCATGTCTTGTATTGGTTTTGCTTTTGCTTTGTGATTTACTAGGGCCAATTCCGTCTCCACCTTCTTTTTTGAAACATGGTCTCTCAGTGAATCTGAGCTCACTGATTCGGCTAGACTGACTGGCCAGCATGCTCTGAGGATCCTCCTGTTTCTACCACACAACCCTTCAGCACTGGGGGTATAGCCTAGCTTTTTACATGAGTGTCGGGGTTGAAACACAGGTCCTCGTGCCCACTGAGCCCTCTCTCCCCCTTTTACTAGGTCTCACTGTGTTGTCCAGGTTGATTTCAAACCTCTGACATGGTCTGCAGACCTCCTTTCCTGGTCTCCCAAATGACACCACTGCACCAGACTCCTGTTGCTTTCTTAGGACCCCTGGACTCTTCTCCCTTCACCTTTATTCTGACTTCTTTTTTTTTTCTTTTTCTGGATCGTTGCAGAAGATCCCCATTTTACACCTGGGCCCCCGCAGCCAGCCGTACCACCAGGCTGAACTTGTGAGTTGGAGAGTCCACCTGTCAGTATCCTCAGTGCCCCAGTGGCTCCATGTGGCAGCCAAGCAGTCCTCTGTTTCTCTCCTTTTTTTTCTTCCCTCTTTCTGGTGCCTTTCTCTGTGGCCCAGGTTAGCTTAGGATCTCTCCATCTTCCTGCCTCAGCTTCTCAGTTGCTGGGATTACAGGAGTCTACCACCACACACGGTGGGCAGTAAATTTGTTAATGGCTTTGAAAAGTCTCCTGTGGGTTTTAGCCCCTGGGTTTTCATCGGCACTACTCTTTCCCCTCCTGCTGTCAGCCTTCCTGGACTTCCTCCCCTACCCCCCCCCCACCACCACCACCACCAAGTCTAGCTCCTTCTCTAGTACTATGTATTCAGTGTCCTTTTTTCTCCTCCACCTACTTTCCTATTCTGGTTTTCTTTGAAACAGAGTCCCAGGCTGGCCTTGAACTTGCAACCTTCTTGCCCCTGCTTCCTGAGTGTTGGGTCAGGAGTACAATGCTCATCACTTTCCCATTTCACAGGTACTCAGGGGTCAACTTCTTAGGAACTCAGCCTTGACTTCCAGGTTGGATTTTGCACTCTGAGTTCTCAGATATTGCAGGAATGCATATCACAGTGCTGCTGGTGGCTTCTCAGGGACACATCTATGTCCAAACTCAACAGGGTATATACTCTGCACACCTACCCATTTGTTGTAGGTCACCTCCTGGGCAGAGCTCTGTCCCTGTGCTCACTGAGGGCTTTGTAGTAATTTACATGTAATTTGCATATTCTTCCCCCCACAAGTCTCATCGAGAGGAACAGGAATATAGATAATATCTTATTTGGAACTGAGGGTCTTATACTAGGCAGTAAATGTGGGAACATATACATAAGCCCTGGGCTGTAGCTAGAGGTAGGACCTACTTTTTATTTAGCTTTAGATTTTGAGAAAGCACACCCCCCATTTGATCTAATATGAAGTTCAGGGCTTTTAAACTTTAATTTTTTTTTTAAATTAAAGACTGTTTACCCAGAAGTCACTAATGATTTCTAAACTTTTCTCCAGACATCATGTCACAGGGAGAGTGAGCTCTTGCCCTTTCTACCATGGAGGACTCGGGAAAGACTTTTGGATCAGAGGAGGAAGAAGCAAACTATTGGAGAGACCTGGCCATGACCTACAAGCAGAGGTCAGTACTTCTGTGCCCCTCACTAATTCCTCCTGGGAGGATGGTGGCTGCCTCTTCTATAGGTCTATCATGATGTCTGAAGCTGACATTACTGACCCATGAAGAAACTAGGATCACCTTGCTCTACAGAGGCCCTTGAGCCTTAGGGAAGGCAGACAATCTGCCTAAGACCACAGCTGGGAGAGGCAGAGTTGGGATTTGAACCACAAATACCTGAGGAACCTAACCATCCTAACATCTCATTGTGGTTTCTGGATGGGTCTTTATCTATTCTTAGATGTCAGGTTTTTTGTAGGGGAGAAGATTTACCTGCGCCTTGAGATGGCTCAGGGTTAAGAGCACTTGTTCTTGCAGAGGATCTAGGCTTAGTTCCCAGCGCCCAGATGGTGCTTCACAACCATCCTTAACTCCAGTTTCAGGGGATCTGATACCTTCTTCTGACCTCCTTGAGCACCAGGCATGCAGACAAGACACTCATACACATAAACTATAATTGGAAAAGGGTAGGCTCATTTTAAAATTTGAAGCTGGTGTTTCAGTGTACATGTCTAAGAGTGGTGTGTGTGTGTGTGTGTGTGTGTGTGTGTGTGTTGGGTTTAGCACTTTGCAGTTCAGGCTAACCTTGAATTCTTGAGCCTCTTGTCTCTGCCTCCTGAATGCTAAAATTACAGTTGTGTGCTTCAATTTCAGCTCTAATTACCTATCTTCTTGTCCATAAAATGGGAATAACAGTGCCTGAATAAAGTCTTGATCCACACACGCTGCTGCAGCACAAATACCCAGCATCATTCTGTGATAAATTTATTTGCAATCCTACTACAGGGCCGAAAATACACAGGAGGAGCTCCGAGAATTCCAGGAAGGAAGCCGGGAATATGAAGCTGAATTGGAGACTCAGCTGCAGCAAACTGAGACCAGGAACCGGGACCTCCTGTCAGAGAATAACCGCCTTCGAATGGAGTTGGAGACTGTGAGGGTGAGGAGCACAGGAGACATGTCTACAGATAGGAATGTCTGTTGTATGGCTGAAGAGGCAGTCTTAGAGGGTGAAGTGACTGTAACCAGGCCACTCCCTCCTGGAATCCTGTCAGGTGTCTGTGGTTATTGCACATTTCTTGTCACAGGGGGTGGAAATTGGTGAAAAGCAAGTCACACACATGGCCTACAACCCTTCTTGGTGGTGGTCTGTACTGATTTTACAAGGCACATGGTAAAGAGAACTTATCAGAGGCTACAGTGTCATTAGAATTGCAGATTCTTGACTCAGTCAGGTAGTCCAGGCTATGACCAGCTGAGAGTGGACAAGTAAAAAATTAATTCTTCTACTAACACTGGCCACAGGTCAAATGCCACTTGCGACTCATGAGTTTCCCTTCTGGACACATGAATCACAAAATATCATCTTGTAGAACATTCTCTTGGACCATGCCGGTCATAAGCCAGTTTATTAACTGGGCACTGCAGTAGTTCTGCTTGGACCACTTGTCTGTGGTTTTGTTTTTATGGTTTTAGTTACCAGTGACCAAACAACATCCAAAAATATTAAATGGGAAATACAGACATAAACAATTTATACATTTTAAATAACTTTTATTATGGTGTAATGTTATAATCATTCTATTTTGTAATTGTTAACTTTTTTTTTTTTAAAGATTCATTTATTTATTATGTATACAACATTCTGCCTCGATGTATGCCCGCATGCCAGAGCAGGGCGCCAGATCTCAGTACAGATGGTTGTGAGCCACCATGTGGTTGCTGGGAATTGAACTCAGGACCTCTGGAAGAGCAACCAGTGCTCTTAACCTCTGAGCCATCTCTCCAGCCCCAATTGTTAACTTTTTTGTTTGTTTGTTTGAGACAGGATTTCTCTGTGTAGTGCTGACTGTTCTGGAACTCACTCTGTAGACTAGGCTGGCTTTGAACTCACTGATCTGTCTGCCTTTGTCTCCTAAGTGCTGCGATTAAAGGGGTGCACCACCACCATCACCTGGCTATTGTTAATTTTTTAGTTTGTAAGCTAAGCTTTATAGGAAAACATGGCAAACATGGGAATAACAAAGCATATATAGGGTTTGGTGGTGTCTAATGTTTTGGAGGATGCTGCAGAATGTCTTGGAATGTGTCCTCTCAGATAAAGAGGAGGCAGGCACTATGTTGCTTAAGACTGGACATTGTTGTAAGGGGCCAAGCTTTACACTGTAAGACAGTGAGAAATGCTTCTGGCTTTCATCGTCCAGAAACAAATAGCACTCCTAACTCCTGAGTGTGAGACAGTCAAAAATACTTCTGAGCTGTCGAGATGGCTCAGCTGGTAAAGGTGCCTGCCACCAAGCCTGATGCCCTGAGTTTGATTCCTGAGATTCACGTGGTGGAGGGAGAGAGCTGAGGCCTACAAGTTGTTCTCTGGCCTCTGTATCCAGGGAGTAGTTCTCTCCTTCCGTCGTGTGGGTCCCAGTGATCTAGCTCAGGTCGTCAAGCTTAGCAGCAGTTGCTGTCTCCCCAGCTCAGTTTCAAAGTTTAAAATTATGTATTTACAGGGGCTGGAGAGATGGCTCAGAGGTTAAGAGCACTGCCTGCTCTTCCAAAGGTCCTGAGTTCAATTCCCAGCAACCACATGGTGGCTCACAACCATCTGGAATGAGATCTGGTGCCCTCTTCTGTCATGCAGGCAGAACACTGTATGCATAATTAATAAGTAATATACACATATTATTACCAAGAGCTAAAATTTTTGAAGCATCTCAGAAAAATTAGGATTTCTAACTTCCTTTGAGAGATAGAGACCTGGCATCATAAGGTCTCCATTGTCCACACCAGTGAATGGGTGAGCCCAGCCTGTCCTGGTCACTGTATCCTGATACCAAGGACTGTCTCTTGCTCCTTGTCCTATGCAGAGTCCAAATTTCTTTTTTTTTTTTAATATTTATTTATTATGTATGCGATATTCTGTCTATGTGTATGCCTGAAGGCCAGAAGAGGGCACCAGACCTCATTACAGATGGTTGTGAACCACCATGTGGTTGCTGGGAATTGAACTCAGGACCTTTGGAAGAACAGTCAATGCTCTTAACCTCTGAGCCATCTCTCCAGCCCCAAGAGTCCAAATTTCTTGTTGGCCCTGGAAGTATTTTCATTTGACCCTTGAAACAGGCATGAGGAATTCTCACATTGAAGGGGCCCCAGGGCTGGAGGCTGTGGGGAGAAAGGTTTGTGGCTCAGGGAACCATAAGAGACCTTCCATAGGGCTGCATACACACCCTTCAGTTACTGAGTAATTGTATGCTTCAAGGCAGAACCTTGAGCTCGCAGAAAAACTCTTCTGGCCAGAGGCATGAGGCTCAGCACACAGACTGAGGGAAATACTGTGGAGAAAGCCTGCACACCTACGGCAGGTGTGTCAGCTGCTGCCTGTGAGGCATCAAACAACACTTACCGAGGCCTCCATCAGCTGACAGCTTTTCACAGTAAATCTCAGATGAAAGCTCAGTGAGACAGCAGTTTCCATGTCCCAAATTCAAGCTGTCGGAATCTGTACAGGCAGGCAGAGGATCCGAGTCTCCACATCTTCCTGGGATCAAGGTAAATGATCTAGGATCCAGTTTCTTTTTGCTTAAAATGTAGATACTTGCTCTCTGATCCTTGCCAGGAGACCCCAGCAGCCTTAGGATGTTAAGGCTCTTCCTTCATGTCATCTTGCAATCATTTAACAGACACTTTGGTCATTCTTTTGTGACCTCATCCCTCTCTCAGGCATGGGCACCATGATGTCATTTCCTGGCATGTCCGACTGATTCTCATAACAGTTTTGTTTCTTGAATCTAGTCAGGAAGAGGAACTAATCTCAGTCTGTCTCTCTCTCTCTCTCTCTCTCTCTCTCTCCCCCTTTCCCTCTCCCTCTCTCTCTCTACTTTCTTAGTGGCCTGCATGGAAATTGCTTGGTATTCTTCTTGCTTTAACAGTACATGCCCTAGTGGCCCTGATCTTGGCTAAGTTATTTGTTGCAGCTCAACCTTGGGCCAGGCAAGTAACTGAATCTTAGTTTCTATATCTCTCACGTAGGATCAGATAAGTTAACACATACCAGCCCAAAGGCCGGGTGCACAGTCAGCACGAGCTAACCTGTAAGGTGTGACCCTGACTAGTCCTTGGTCTTAGAAAGTACTGAGCTTCCCTCCCTTACACTAGGGAGTGTCGTGGATCAAAAAGTTAGGATGGTTGTCACACTAAGTATCCAATGTCTCCTTTTCGGAGGTACACGCAACCGATATCATTCCTGCTACTTTTCTCAAGTACAGTGCTCGTGTGTAAAGTAGGGCCATTTTGAATTGTAGCTGAGGCCTGGGCAAGTGTACACGCGGCTTCCTTTGGCTGTGGACACCTTGAATGAGGGTTGTTGGGCACTGAAGGGACCAGGTGAGAGAGGACAGGATGGCAAGTGCTAAGAGGATTAGCAGGCACGTGGTTGGAAAAGTCAGAGCGTACATACTTTGAATGACTGTCACTTACTCCCACCATTTTATGTAGTCCCAGCTAGTTTTATGTCACCTTGATACAAGCTAGAGTTCATCTGAAAGGAGGGAACCTCAAGAAAATGTCACTATAAGATCTGACTGTAGGGTATTTTTTAATGAGCGAATGATGGAGGAGGGCTCAGCCCATTGTGAGTGGTGCCAGCACTGGACAGGTTCTAGGTTCTATAAAACACAGACTGAGCCCGACAATGGTGGCGTGCGCCTTTAATCCCAGCACTTGGGAGACAGACGCAGGCAGATCCTGTGAGTTCGAGGCCAGCCTGGTCTACAGGGTGAGCTCCAGGACTACAGCGAGTTCCAAAGCTACACAGAGAAACCCTGTCTTGAAAAAAAATGTGCAGACTGAGCAAGCCTTATGAGGAGCAAGCCAGTATGCAGCACTCCTCCATGATCTCTGCCTCAGCTCCTCCTCCAGGTTCCTGCCCTGTTTTAGTTATTGTCCTGACCTCTTTTGATGATGAACAGTGATATGGAAGTGTAAGCCAAATAAACCCTTTCCTCCCCAAGTTGCTTTGGCTGTGGTATTTCATCACACCAATAGGACAACTGCTTCTCACCTGAAATTTCAGGTCTGAGGAAAGAAGATTCTGTTGACTGAGTAGGGGAGGTTGGGGGAGGAAGCGTAAAGCAGCCTTGCAGGAGTGGTGTGAAGCATAACTCAGGGAACTGAAAATGAAGGGAGAAATATTCCTTAGGATGTTGGGGTCATGTTGAGGATGTGCCTCGTTGTAGACTGAGAACCATCACCTAGCACACATGAAGCCCTGGGTTTAATCCCCAGCACTGCATAACTGGGCGTGGAAGCTCATGCCTATAGCCCTAGCACTTGGGAGGTGGAGGCAGGAAGATCGGGACAAGACTGTCCTTCGCTTCTTGGGTACTTAGCTGGTTTGACCAGTTTGGTACACACTAGACAAAGAAGATAAGATATTGTTGCTAAGGTGGGAGGAGGGGGAAGAACTTATTTTCAGTGCCTGAAGCCATCAAATGTCTTCTGCAGATAGATGGCGCTGTCCAGGAATACCGTCCCACATTTGTTGTACTGGGTGTGAACATGGTTTGTCAGAGGCTTCAGTCACCGACCTGGCTTCCATTCTGTCCTGCAGGAGAAGTTTGAAATGCAGCATTCAGAAGGCTACCGACAGATCTCAGCCTTGGAGGATGATCTGGCTCAGACGAAAGCCATTAAAGATCAATTGCAGAAATATATCCGGGAATTGGAACAAGCCAATGATGACCTGGAGAGAGCCAAACGGTAGGTAGGCGAGGAAAAGGTCTGCGAGGCAACAAGTACAGAATTGAGTGTGATGACCTTGGTGGTGAGCAAAACAAAGCCCTAATCGCATGGGCAAGATGGAGCATGTTTACTGTTTCTGGTGTCTTCCCACCTTCCTGAAGATGTGAGTTTCTGTCTGTTCTCTTCTTCCTCCTTCAGCTTGAAAGACTACCCTTGGGGTTTTTTATAGGGTGCGGTAGGACTTTTGCTTACCTGAAAATGTCTTTTTCTTTGCCTCCATTCTTGAATGCGTGTGTGCATCCATGTGTGCCAAAGGACAGCCTTGAGTATTTGAGGTTCTTACCTTTCATCTTAGACTCAGGGTCTCCTTACTTATTTATCTGTTTATTTGAGACAGGGTTTCTCTGTCTGCTCTGGCTCTGTGCTCTGGCTGTCCTGGAACTCACTTTGTAGACCAGGCTGGCCTCAGATTCACAGAGATTTGTCTGCCTCCGCCTCCCAAGTGCTGGGATTAAAGGTGTGCGCCACCTGCTGCTTTTCACCTTTATTATGCCTACTTATTTCTCCTTATGGTTAGAACACAGTGCCAGTCCAGTTTGGTTTTCTTCAGTTTATTCAACCTTTCATCTTTTCCCCTAGGGTATTAAACTCAGTTCCATTGCATGTTAATTTCTTATTAATCCTGGCATCCATTTGTGGATTTATATTTGGTTCAGTCTATAGTTTGTGGTATGTGTCTTGGATAGTTTTATGTCAACTTGACACAAGTGAGAGTCATTTGAGAAGAGGGAGCCTCAGTTAAGAAAATACCTCCGAAAAGGCTGTAGGCAAGCCGGTAGGGCATTTTCTTAATGGTGGGGAGGTCCAAGCCCATGTGGGTGGGGCCATCTTTGACCTGCTGGTCCTAGGTCCTATAAGAAAGCAGGCTGAGCAAGTTGTGGGAAACAAGCCTGTAAGCAGATCTCCTCCTTGGCCTCCGCATCAGCTCCTGCCTTCAGGATCCTGCCTTGCTTGAGTTCCTGCCCCAGCTTTCTTTAGCGATGAACAGTGATGTGGAAATGTATGCCAAATCGGCCCTTCCTCTCTAAACTGCTTTGGTCATGGTGATTACACACAGTAGTAGTAGCCCTAACTAAGACAGTCTGTGAAGCCACATTCTGAAACACACAGACATACTTGATCAAAAGCAAATAAATCACTTGGTCACACTGAGTATATTCCACCCACAGTGAGGCTTCAGCAAGGGTTTGGGTGAAGGGACAGATGGAAATTGGGACCAGTAATGCGGTTTCCATGCTGGACGGTGGTGGCGCTCACCTTTAATCCAGCACGAGAGGCAGAGGCAGGTGGATCTCTGTGAGTTTGAGGCCAGTCTGGTCTAGTCGAGTTCCAGGATAGCCCAGGCTACACAGAGAAACCCTATCTTGAAAAATTAACCAATCAATCAATCAATAAATAAATAATGCAGTTTTCCACAAGAAGTTAGTACATTTGCATAGTTCAAAACTAATACAGGAGGGAGTAGAGAATTCCCAGACTTAGTCTTATTTTTTTTTTAATTATTTCTTTATTGTGCATTGGTGTTTTTTGTCTGTATAAGGGTGTTAGGTCCCTGGAACTGTAGTTAGAGACAGTTGTGAGCTGCATGTAGGTGCTGGGAATTGAACCTGGGACCTCTGGGAGAACAGTCAGTTCTTAACCACTGAGTCATCTTTCCAGCCCCGTCTTATTATCCTTAATTATGTGTATGTATAAATGCACCTGTGTGTGGTTACCTGCAAAAACCAGAAGAGGCTTCAAATCCCCTGGAGCTGGGGGTCACAGGAGAAGGTGAGCTTCCTGCTGTGGGTGCTGGGAACCAAACTTAGTTCTTTGCAAGAATAGCAAGTACTTTAGCACTTTTAACCACTGAATTATCCTCACCAGCCAAGATGGTTTTTTTGTTTGTTTGTTTGTTTTTGTTTTGTTTTTCTTTCTTTTCTCTTTTGTTTTGTTTTCAGGACAGGATTTCTCTGCCTCTGGAGTGCTGGGATTAAAGGCATGTGCCACCATGCCTGGCTTGTTTCTTTGAATTTTTTTTTTAAATACTTATTTGTTTATTATACAATATTCTGTCTGCATGTATGCCTGAAGGCCAGAAGAGGGCACCAAACCTCATTACAGATGGTTGTGAGCCACCATGTGGTTGCTGGGAATTGAACTCAGGACCTTTGGAAGAGCAGCCAGCGCTCTTAATCGCTGAGCCATCTCTCCAGCCCAGTTTCTTTGAATTTTTAAGAGGTTTAAAACTTTTTTGTGCACCTTGTTACAGTGCTTATAGAGGTCAGGAGAGGGCATTGATCTCCTAAAATTAGATTTACAGAAATTCTGAGTTGCCGTGTGGGTTCTGGGAATTGAACCCTGGTCTTCTGGAAGAGCAAGCAGTGCTTTTAAACACTGAGCGATCTCTACAGACCCTTTTAAAAAGATTTTAATTGTATCTCTGTATATGTATATGTAGGTGTCAATGGATGTCAGAGGTATGGATCCTCTGGAGCTGGAGTTTGTGAGCCACCTGACATGGGTCCTGGGAACTGAATGGGGGTCCTCTGCAGGAGCAGTGTGGTATATAGTCTTAACTGCTGAGCTATCTCTAGGAGTTTTTGTTTGTTTATTTGTTTTTAATGGAAATTCAAACAAACAAAAACCAAATACTCTGTCATGAAAGTGGCAGGGGCTCATGAGACCTCTTTGCCTTCCCGAAGATTGACAGGTAGTTAATGGCTACAGCTGAGGCTTCCCTTCAGCGAGGCAGCACTCTGCAATATACATGCTCCTGGAAGCAATCACATTGGCTCATTGGGTCACACACCCTAAACAATGGAATAACACAGGAGGGAGTGGGGGACAGAATAGGATAATGAGTGGTCATGGCAAACATGATCAAAATAATGTTCATGTATGAAATGTTATAAAGAAATCTTTATGTATAATTAACATAGGCTGATAGAATAAAACAAAAGGCATTGTTATTCCTCCACCTCCAGTTCCCCATAACAGAACACTTTGTACTCAGAGTTGAACATCTTGCTTTTTCACTTAACAATGGGCGCTGAAGATATCTGTCTATTGAAGGACAACAAAACACCCTTGTTCATCTACTGAGGCTGACATTGGTGACTGACTTATCCAGGCTCTTGGGACTGCATGTCTTTACTGATCAGTGCCTCTGTGATAAACAACCTCCTATGATGTGTACCTGAGCAGTGGGATCCTGTCTGAGGACACACGCCTATGTGACTTGGATAGGACCAGTTTATATTCCCAGTGGCTCTTTACCAAATCCTCGTTTTCCAATTTGCCTCCTTAACACAGTGATTATTAGGCTTAGAATTCCTGCCAAATAGATGAGAAATGGACTCACCTCAGCTTTGAATTCTAGAAGACCTATAGCTATGGTATTCCTTTTCTGTTGAATTCTAGAAGACCTATAGCTATGGTATTCATTTTCTGTTGAATTCTAGAAGACCTATAGCTATGATATTCATTTTCTGTTGAATTCTAGAAGACCTATAGCTATGGTATTCATTTTCTGTTGAATTCTAGAAGACCTATAGCTATGGTATTCATTTTCTGAGCTACATTCTCATTCTTTTTCTCTCAGCCTATTTGTAGTAATAGGAGCGGTGGGGCTGCGTCCCCGGCACCCGTCCACATGGCTAGCTTATGCCCCGAAATAATTACACGGACATTGTATTCTTTTAAACACTGCTTGGCCCATTATATCTAGCCTCTTCTCGGCTAACTCTCGCACCTGGACTAGCCCATTTCTAATAATGTGTAGCACCGAGGTGCGCTTATCGGGAAGATTCTAGTCTACGTCCATCCTGGGTCGGAGCTTCATCACGTGTGCCTCAGAGAGCAGAGCTCTCGCGTCCGCCCGGGAGAGGGAAGCATGGCGTCTCTCTGAGCTCACTTCCTCTTCCTCCCAGCATTCTGTTCTGTTTACTCCTCCCACCTATGTTTTAACCTATCAGGGCCAAGCAGTTTCTTTATTGCTTAACCAATGAAATCAACAGATTGATATATTACACTCCCACATCACCTATTTCCCTCCCTTCCTCTTTTTCTCTCTTCTAATTCAGTATTTGGAATCAAATCCAGAACTAAGGTGGATCTCTGAGTTCGAGGCCAGTCTGGTCTACAAGAACTAGTTCCAGGACAGGCTTCAAGGCTACAGAGAAGCCCTATCTCAAAATAAAACAAAAACAAAACAAACAAATGAAAAGCACACTGGGCAAGTGCTCTACCACCGAACTACATCTCACACTAGTTTATATATTTTGAAGTTAGAGTTTTGGGGACAGTAGAGAGAGTTTCATGTAGCCTAGATGGCCTTGTACCCACTCCGTAGCCAAGGATAGCCTTGAGATTCTGGTCCTTCTGCCTCTACCTCCTAAGTGTTAGAATTCAAAATTTGTCACCCTACCTAGTATGTTGAAACTGGATTTGTGTGGGTATTTTCATTGCTTCTAAGAGACTTTCATCTGTTTGTCTTTTACATGAGTCTAACGTATCTGGAGTTTCTTTTGGTTTTGTCTGATGTGTGCTTTAGTTAGTGTGCATGGGTTATTTGACTTTTGGGTATTCAAGACAGTCACAGTTAGGAGGGCCTTTTGTTCTCTAGTCTTTTAAAACACTTGGCTTGAATTAGGTGTGATGGCACATACCTTTATCCCAGCACTCAGAAGGCAGAGGAAGGCAAATACATAAGACACTTGGCATGTGTTTTTATTGTTTTTTTTTTTCCTAGTTTGGGAGGTGCAGGGATTGAGACAGGGTTTCTTTATTTAGTCCAGGCTAGCCTTGAACTTGTAACCTTCATGTGTTAGCTTCCCAAGTGTTAGGATTACAAAGATAAATCATTACACCTGACCTGTTTTGTTTTTGAGACTTCATAGAGAGGTGTGAGCTTCCTACCTGTAATGATTCTTTACCATTGGTCTTTCAAGTCTGTCTCCTTCTAACAAACAAACAAAAAAAAAATTACACTTGCCAGGAGAAGGCGCCAGGTGCCACCATGCTCAGGATCCCAACTCCGGTCCTTGTACATGTAGCAGTTGCTTTAACTATTGAACCATCTCCCTAGCCTAGGGGACCAGTGTCTTTACCCCTTGGGCCTCCTGAGTCTTGAACACACATTTGTTTTCCCAGAAGCATTCATGTCCTCCATCTAGATCCCTATTCTCTAATTGAATGCTTTCCTTTTGTCACTAGATAGGCACCTTAGGTAACTTGAACAAACAGGTACTAACATGATGCTTTGTTTTGTTTTATTTTTTTAATTTATTTACTTATTATATATATAAGTGTTCCTTCTGCCTGTACACCTCCATACCAGAAGAGGGCACCAGATCTCATTACAGATGGTTGTGAGCCACCATGTGGTTGCTGGAAATTGAACTCAGGTCCTCTGGAAGAGCTACCAGTGCTCTTAACCTCTGAGCCATCTCTCCAGCCCCTCTAACATGATGTTAATAGGGAATGTTGAATAAGTTAATAAATTCAGCCTTCCACTACAGTTGAAGACCCCAGCTTACACGGAGGATTCCAAACCTGCTTCCTACTGCAGAAAATGCAGTTGCACTACAGCTCCCCAGATGCCTTAAAGTGCCATCATGAACCGGGTGGTGGTGGCGCACACCTTTAATCCCAGCACTCCAGAGGCAGAAGCAGGTGGATCACTGTGAGTTCGAGGCCAGAGTTCTGGTCTACAGAGCTAATTCCAGGATAGTCTCCAAAGCTACAGAGAAATCCTGTCTTGAGAAACCAAAAGAAAAAAAAGAAAAAAAAAAGTGTCAACATGAGCTTTAAAAGCCCATGGTTTACTGTTTAGACCACTTTACTCCTGCTTCACGTCACAGAGATGTGTTTACTGCCCCTGCTTTCTGTGTGAGGAAACAGATTCAGAGAAAGTTCTGGGCCTGAGTTAAACACTGAATGGATTCTTCTTATTGTTGTTTTGAAGTTACAGCCCTTCTTGGTGCCTTTACCACCATTTATCACTGTGTTCTAGTGAAATACCTACCCTGTTCACAAAGCAGTGTCTGTTGGGGGGCAGCTGGATGGGGGACCGAATGCCCAGAGCTTTGGAAGCACAAGTGTGTGCACATAGAGGCAGGGTGGCAGAGGTCAGCAGCAGGTATTCTCAGTCACCCGTCATATTTTTGAGACAGGGTCTCTAGGTGAATCTAGGGCTCCCTATTCTGGATAGGCTGGCTGGATGGCTAGAAAACCTCCTGATACTGGGATAATAGGCTCATGCTGTGTACCCAGCTTTTTGTGTGGGTGTTGGGGGATCTTAGCTCATATAGATGCTCAAGCACTTAGTGACTGCCACATCTACAGTAACACTTTCTTGACTTTAAAGTCACTAAGGGATTAGTGCTGGACTGTGTGTGTGTGTGTGTGTGTGTGTGTGTGTGTGTGTGTGTGTGTTGGACTGTTCTGAATGCTAATTAGCATTCCTAGACAAGCTAGAGCTGGTTGCTGTCAATGATGGGCCAGAGCATGTGGTGCTACGGACAGGGCCTTAGATCATCACTAAGGGCCATATGGAAATCATTAGACCTGACCCACAAGACAACTTGTTCTCAGCTCTAATGATCCCATATTTTGTTGGTGAAGAACTTGAGGCCCAGGAAGCTGACTTGACCAGGCCTGTGGTATTTAGGACCAACCAGGGTTGCCTTTTGTCACATTTTCCAGGCCTGCAGATACCAACACATGCTGCCATTGCTATCTTGGATAACTTTGTGTTTCTTTTACCCAGAGCCACAATCATGTCTCTGGAAGACTTTGAGCAGCGCTTGAATCAAGCAATCGAAAGAAATGCCTTCCTGGAGAGTGAGCTGGATGAGAAGGAAAATCTTCTAGAATCCGTGCAGAGGTTGAAGGATGAAGCAAGAGGTCAGAGACTTTCCCTGTCTTCCCCCAGCATGGTACCGTTCCATCCAAGACAATACTGTCCTTGTCTTTGCCTAGCACTGCCTTTCCAGTTAATCTGGATCTGTTCTGTACATAACTGGGCCTCACAGAGCAGAGGCGCAGCTTGCCAGGATGGGTGCTCCGAATTGTCAGCTGCTGATGGGGATTCCTGGGATGACTCAGAAACCTCATGGTTTCAGGAAAAGCCTTGGGGTTGACAGATCCAGCTTTGTTCTTGGGTTTGTCCTACTTGGTTCAGAAATGAACCCTTGGGGAATGATCCCACCGATACCAGGCAGGCTTGAGGCCTGGCAGAAACACAAGGGTTTCTTGGGGGATAAAAATGCCATTATATTGCTGGCCAACTTTTGACTGTTGTTCCAGGCATGAAGTTTTCACACTAATGAGAACTTCACTGGTGATCCATCCAAGCTGAGTGCTTAAGAGACTTTGTTCCAAGTCCTAATTTCTTGTTTATTATTTATTTTTGTTTTTCAAGACAGGGTTTACTGTGTAATAGCCATGGCTGTCTTGGAACTCCTTTTGTAGACCAGGCTGACCTTGAACTCATAAAAGTCTACCTGCTTCTGGCTCCTGAGTACTAGTATTAAAGGTTTGCACCATCATGCCTGTCCATTCTTCCTTTCTTTTCCTCTTCCTTTTTCTTTCTTTCTTTCTTTCTTCCTTTCTTTCTTTCTTCAAAAATTTGATTTCCAATGGTGTAGTTACTAGGTAAGGTTTTAAAAGCAGCAGTCAGGGCTGGAGACATGGCTCATCGGTTAAGAGCACTGGCTGCTCTTCTAGAGGTCTTGAGTTGAATTCCCAGCAACTACATGGTGGCTCACAACCATCTATAATGAGATATGGTGCCCTCTTCTGGTCTGTAGGCATACATGCAGGCAAAACACTGTATACATAAAAAAATAAATTTAAAAAAAAGAAGAAAAAAGTAACAGTCAAGTTTAAATAGTTTTAGATTTCAGAACATGTTGGATTCCATTAGGAGTACTTGGTGGAGCTGGGCATGTTGGTGCAAACCTGTGATCCCTGCACTAGGGAGGAGAATCAGTTATTTAAGGTTATCCATGGCTTTATAGCAAATTCAAGACCAGCCTGTTCTTCAGAGACCCTGTCTCAAAAACAAAATAAAGCAAAACAAAACAAAACAAAAAAAAACAAACCATAAACAACCAAGCAAGAAAGCCCTGGAAGGGAAAATTCTCGATTGGTAAAGTCAATCAAATATCACAAAATTTTAAGAGCGCTGAAATCTGAAGCACATCTGTTCCAAACAGGTAAGAGCCATCAGTAATGAGATGCCAATAAATCATAGGAATTTATTTTGTGGAGTGTTAAACAGTTATTAAAATGAGTGGGCATTGGTAGACATGTTGTCTTGGGAAAGATGGGCCAGACCCTTCACGGAAGGGGAGGGAATTAGTCAGAGGCAGGAAGTGGCATATCCACGGCTAATGCTTCCTAAAGTCACTTGCATTACATGCAATAGGAGCTCACAGCACATGTGAACTATGCAGAGGAGGTCTGCAAAGGTTGGGTGGACACGCGGAGTCTAGTGCTCAGGAGGCTGACTCAGGAGGATCAAGTATTTGAGCCCGTCCTGGATACTTAGCAGAAAGACAGTCATCTGTGTTATGCCCAAATCACAGAAACCAACTAGGAGACCGAGTCCTGAGTGTAAAAGCAGAGAGCTTTTATTCTTACACACGCTTGCAAACTCGGTCTCTCCATGTGTTCAACATGTTGGAGTGATGGAGACCAACCCCCAGCTCAGTTGGGGTTAGGTTTTTATAGTAGCAAAGGTGGGGGTGAAGGATTTCTAAGGTTCAGGACTCCTGATTGGTTGACATTTGTCTAGGGGTGTCCTGGTGAAATGCCAGGGTTAAGTGCTGGCAGGCGGTCCTTTCTACTATGGTTGGAACGTTAGAAATTTCCTTTGGAAGGTCTATTCCTGGGTGATGCGTGGGTGGTCACAGTTTGTGGCCTTTCTTGAAATCAGGTATTGCCTTAGGGTAAACTACTGAGACTTGGGCCTCTGTTGAGCTTGTCAGGGCTGGGTCCTACAGTCTGCTGCTCCACGGTTCACCCTACTTTCTGAATTACTTTCCCTTGTACCTCCTCACTCTCCGCCATTGCTGAGTACACTAGTCTGACTCAAAGATGTGGCTTTCTCTCTTCCTTTTCTCTTAACTTCCTTCCAGTAGCTGCTAAGATTTCAAGCTTGCCTGCTTGGGTTTCTCTTTTAAAGTCGAATAAAACTGTTCCCAAGTTTCAAAAAGAAAAGAAAAAACAACAGCACACAGAAAAAAACCAAAACTTGGTCACATGTTCCAGAGGGAAGGGCCCTGGGGGGTGGAGAGTGAGTAGTTTCCCCTGGGATTCTGTCTGTACCTCAATGTGAAGTCTTTCTGAGCATTAGCATGGTGAAGCATGTACCATCGTTTCGTGTTCTTCTGTATCCTGCAGAAAGGAAGTGTGTTGTTTTGTGTAACTGTTAGGAGGACGTGTGGGTGTCCCGCTAGTCAGGGTTTCAAGGTTGATTTCTGGGTTGTAGCCCTCCTGTTTTGGCTTCATCCTCACCCAGAAGAGAGGGCTCACATTCTGGCTCCTTTCCCGGCATAGATCTGCGTCAGGAATTGGCTGTGCAACAGAAGCAAGACAAGCCCCGGACACCCTTGCCAGGCTCTGGGGAAACCGAGAGGACAGACATGGCTGTACAGGCTACAGGCTCTATGCCGTCCACTCCCATAGCTCACCGAGGACCCAGCTCTGGTTTAAACACACCAGGAATATTCAGACGTGGTAAGGAGATGGGGCAAAGGGAAAAATTTTCCTTGATTCAAAGAGGCCAGACATGGTGATGCAGACCTCTAAGTCCAGTACTTGAGAGGCAGAAGCAGGTGGAGATCTGAGTCCAAGACCAGTCTACATAGTGAATTCCAGGATAGCTAGGGCTTTTTTTTTTAAATATTTATTCATTTATTATGTACACAACATTCTGCCTCGATGTATGCCCACACACCAGAAGAGGGCGCCAGATCTCAGTACAGATGGTTGTGAACCACCATGTGGTTGCTGGGAATTGAACTCAGGACCTCTGGAAGAGCAGTCAGTGCTCTTAACCACTGAGCCATCTCTCCAGCCCTAGCTAGGGCTTTGTAGAGAGACCCTGACTCAAAATGAATGAGTGAATAAATGAAAGATTTGTCCTGGTGAGAACCTAGTGTGGGTCCTGGGTAAGGTGGTGTGGATCTAGCTCAGGGTTAGGGAGTTGTGTGGGGATCAGTCTTGGCATGTTGCCCAGATAAAATAGTGACCAGACTCAAAGGGAAGGTGTCAGCTTTTGTCCCCACCCCCACAGTTGGAGTTTGGTGACATTGGTCCACAGACTATATAATACTGTGTGACTTGTGCTTCTTGTACACCCAGGTCTGGACAGCTCTAACAGTGGGACCCCACTCACACCTGCAGCCCGAATATCAGCCCTAAACATCGTTGGGGACCTGCTTCGGAAAGTTGGGGTAAGCTCCAGCCTTTGCAGGGTTTTTTTTTGAAGGTTTTCTAGACAGAGCCTCTCTTCCCGCTTTCACAGAGACCTGAGTTTTAGATGTGGCTAGACCTTACATCATTAGCTCATGAGACGAGACCTTACATCATTAGCTCATGAGACGAGAGTTTCATATAGAGGGATCAGGTGCTCTGAATCCAGGCATCTTCCGTTTTTCCTCCCAAGTAGTTTGTCTGTCTCTCAGGCCCCACACTAGCAGCCTTCTTCCTGCCTCACAGTCCCCAAATTCTGAGACTGTAGTTGTGGGCTTCCAAGCTAAACTGGAAGTTCTTTCTTAATTTGAAAAAAAAAAAAAAGTCCAAGAGCTATTTAGAAATGGGTCAGTTCTTTTTCCCCACTCTCTCTGTCTGTCTATAGAACATCTTAAGAAGCAGAGCAAAGAAACAGCCTTGGCCTTCCTGGCTTTCTGCTAGTCACAGGGAGGAGCTTTTGTCCTCAGGCAGCCACACAGAATTCTTGTAGCTGTTCTTTCAGTTTTAGAAACTATGCCTGAAGGCCATTTAATGTCAGCCTGGCCTGAGGCAGAAAGAGAACACACACACACACACACACACACACACACACACACGCACGCACGCACGCACGTGCACTG
Source organism: Microtus oregoni (assembly GCF_018167655.1). Taxonomy (NCBI): domain Eukaryota; kingdom Metazoa; phylum Chordata; class Mammalia; order Rodentia; family Cricetidae; genus Microtus; species Microtus oregoni. The sequence continues at coordinate 32,018,666 of NW_024543086.1, forward strand.
AAGGTCTGTACCTCTGTGAATTTTTAGGTTTGTTTCCTCCAAGTTCAAGACCTCGGTTGACTCTCTTTGCAGGTTTGATGAAGTAAACAAGAGAACGGTTCCAGAAGATGATTATTACTATTCTTAGTATTTGGTGAGGGTAGTTCTTTTTTGTTTGTTTGGTTTCTGGTTGTTTTTTGAGACAGGGTCTTTCTATGTCACCTAGGCTGGCCTAGAACTTATAGTAATTCTCCTGCCTCAGTCCCTAGAGTGCTAAGATTGCAGGTGCACACCACGCCTATCTCATTTTACTAGGTGGAGCTAATGATTTTCTGGGAAGCTTCTGAATATTTTAGGGGGTAGTTTTAGTCCTCGTAGACACACTGAATTCCACTGAGGACCCCTCAGAATCTTGGGAACACAATTTAAGTGGTTTTCTCTTCCCTGGCTCCCACCTTCTACGTGTTTTTTTTTTTTTTTTTTGATAGTATCTTTCTGTAACCCTGGCTGTCCTGGAGCTCACTGTGTGACCTAGACTGGCAAGGCATCTGAAACCTGCTCTGCCCGGACTCACACAGATCTGCCTGTTCCTGCCTCCTGAGGGCTGGGATCAAAGATGTGTTCCATCATGCCCAGTGGCTCTCAGACTTTTCCGTTCCTGTCTTTTTTGTTTCCTTGAGGGGTGGGGAACGCTGTGGCCCAGGCTGGCCTCGAATTTGCTAAGTAACTGAAGATAACTTTTAACTTCTGATCCTCCTGTCTCTTCCTCCTGAGTACTGAGGTTACAGGTAATGTTGTACCTTGTTTATATACCGCTGGGGATCAAACCCTGTGCTTCATGCACTTGGCAAGCACCCCCTCCCCCAGCTGGCTATTTCTCCAACCTCCGTCTACACCTTGACTGATGAAAGTGTGTTTCTTCCCAGGCGCTGGAGTCCAAACTAGCATCATGCAGGAACTTGGTGTATGATCAGTCCCCAAGCCGAGCAAGTGGACCAGCCTCAGGGCAAGGAACCAAAAGCCGAGATGGTGGTGACAGGTGGCCAAGCAGCACCAGTGTCAGAGATAAAGGGTCAGTGCAGACGCCAGCCCCAGCCCCACATGGTCTCTAGTTTTAAGGCTATAGGATTATTGCAGAAAACCTTAGCCTCTGCTTCCAAGCTAGCCTTGAATAAGCCCTTTGCTTAAGGCCAAATTAGATAATACCTGAATTTGGGCCAGCAGACAAGGAGAGAGCACTGTTTGTAGTGTGATTTTGCACTGTGAAGAGGGCTGTCTGGATCCTTTGTGGAAAGTTGCACTTCCCCTAGAGCACTCTGTGAGTTTGGCTCCACTGTGTACTTGTGTATGCGGAGGCCAGAGGTCAGCTTTAAGTGATGTTCCTTAAGTGCTGGCCACTTGATTTTTGAGACAAGAGTCTAACTGGCGTGGAACTCGTCAAGTAGGCTAAAAGCCCCAGGGATCCACCTGCCTCTGCTTCCTCGGTGCTGAGGTCAAAAGCAACCTCATGTCTGGCTTTTTACATAGGTGTTGGGGATCAAATTTAGGTCCTGATGCTGCAAGGCAGCACTTTTGCCAGTTGAGCTATTGCCCAGCCGGACCAGATTCCTGGAACAGCCACAGGGATGGACACAGCGCTGAGTGCCTGCACTTCTTTTTTTTTCTTTTCTTTTCTTTTCTTGCCTAAGGGAAGCCCTAGATCTTGGGATTCATCAAAAGAAACCTGCCTGGCCTTGGGGCCCAGGTGTGAGGCAGCACGTGAGGGAAGTGAATTCATCCACAGCCGCACACTTAGCTTCTGGACCTTTAAATACAGATTTTTTTTTAAGTGTATATATTTATTTTTGAAACCAGGCTTCACTGTGTATCCTCGACTGGCCTGGGACTTGAGGGGCTGTGCAAACCAAAGAGCTGCCTATCTCTGCCTTCTGTGTGCTGGCATTAAAAGCATGCATACCACCATGCCCAGTCAAATTTTCATTTAAAATAAAAATTTTAAATTATTGTGTGTACACATGTGCACAAGTCTGTTTTCCATAGTGCATGTGTGAAGGTCGGGGACAACTGGCAAAAGCCAGTTTTGTCTGCTGTGTGGGTTCTGGGATTCAGACTTTTAGGCTACCAACAAACATCTTCACCTGTTGAGCCATCTCGTCAACCTTGATTTTTTTTTTTTTGATTTATTTATTATGTGTATAGTAGTCTCAGTATTCTGTCTGCATGTATGCCCACATGCCAGAAGAGGGCACCAGACCTCATTACAGATGGTTGTGAGCCACCATGTGGTTGCTGGGAATTGAACTCAGGACCTTTGGAAGAGCAGGCAGTGCTCTTAACCACTGAGCCATCTTTCCAGTCTTTAAATTTTTTTTATATTTATTTATTTATTTATTATGTATACAATATTCTGTCTGTATGCCTGAAGGCCAGAAGAGGGCGCCAGACCTCATTACAGATGGTTGTGAGCCACCATGTGGTTGCTGGGAATTGAACTCAGGACCTTTGGAAGAGCAGGCAATGCTCTTAACTACTGAGCCATCTCTCCAGACCCCTTAATTTTTTTTTTTTAATTCAAAGAATTGAATTAAAAATTGGGAAATGTTGCTCAGTAGACATACGTCCCTGGGTTCAAATTTCAGCATTCCCCACCCACTCTAAATGAAGTGACCAAAAAGTAACAGTTTTGTGGGATCTTCTGAGATACGGTGCTTTTTCTGTAGCCTTTGGAATCAGGGAACCAGATAGCCAGTATCCTTTTCTTCATTTCACAGGAGAGAAAGCTGAGACCCTGTGAGACATTCACCCTTAGAACCCTGGGGTCCCTGTGCTAGCCATGGCAAACTCCTGTCACGTCTGCTAAATGTTTTTGTCTGTCTGAAGGTCAGGAAAACGCTTGGAGTTTGGGAAGCCAGCCTCACAGCTCTCCTCACCGGCACTGCCGTCCACCCAGGGTGTGGTCAAGCTTTTGCTTTAGGAGCAATGGGAACTGCGCCCTCACCTCTCCTGCCCTCTTCATATTTAGCTTTTGGTTGTGCCGCGCAGCCCAAGCTGACTAAGGCTGTTGGCTGTGGACTCAGCAGCATTGCTGTGATGTGGCCCAGCCCCTGGCAGTATGCGTCATACAGATGAGCTGGTTCCTCACCCCCACCGCCCTCCAGCTCTAAGGTCTGGTGATGGGGCCACCCTGTCATTGGCTACCTAGAGTTTTAATGGCCTCCAGAGGTGTTTTGAATATGCCTAATCTTCAGGGGGAACAAGAGCCCAGCTAGCTCAGGAGCTCTCCCGCAGCCTACATCCAGCTGAAGCTGTCTTCTGGAACATCCTGCCAGTGCTTTACAGCATGATTAAATTGTGTCGAGAACTGGGAGATCACAGAAGCATGGGGCTGTTTAAACCATGACCGTGACCATGACCTTTGCAAGATGGGGTGTCTCTGTGTAGCCCTGACCGTCCTGGAACTCACTATGTAGAGCAGGCTGGCCTTGAACTCAGAGATCTGCCTGCCTCCGCCTCTCAAGTGTGCACCACCACTGCCCAGCCCTTTCACACTTCTAATCTGCCTCAGGAAGATTTTCAGAGGTGTGTCTGACTCCTCTGGTCAGTGGGAGATTATGCTCTGTAGATAAACCCAGCTTCCCATCTCTCCTGAGCTCTTACCTTGATGTTGGGGCGACTTCTGCATCACAACCATGAACATCTTGGAGTTGGACTGGGCTTTGTCATGCCATCCCTAAGAACAAGACTTCTATGTCATCATTCTATGTCTATAGAATAACAAGAGTGACTAAAACATCAGATTCTCAGCCACTGGTGGTCGCTCCCTTGGGATGTAGAGAAATGAGCACAGAACTGCAACACCAGAGCCTTGTCTGGTCTGTCTGGGGTGAAGCACCACCTCCTGCTTCGGTCCACAATGAGAAATGCGCACTGATTTCCAGAGCTTAGCACCCTTCACTTCACTACTAATGCATTTTTTAGTAGATGGGGCAAACCTGGCCTTGAACTGAACCTAGAACTTTCTGAGTGCTGCTGACATTCACAAGGTGGTTTTAAGCTGTGTGACCATTTGTTCCCCTCAGACATTATAGCCTGGGAAAAGATGGCCTTTATTTTTTTATATTAAAAAATAAAATCAAAAGAAATGCCTGCTTTACTTCTGTGTGTTTGTCCTTCCATGTTTGCACATGGCCCTAAAGTTCATTTTTTTTGTTTAGCCAAGTAATAAAATAATGGAGGAAAAACATTTTGTGTGTGGGTATATGTAGTTGCTTGTGTGGATTGGAGGCGTGTGTTCACATGCTTGGGAATCAGAAGCCAATATCTGTTATCTTCTTCAGTTCTATGGGTGATGTATATAGGTGTGTGGGTGGGTGTGTGGGCACATGTGTGCACAGAGGTCAATGTTTGATGTCTTACTTTTTGAGGTGGGGTCTCTTATTAGACCCCAGTTCATCCATTAGGCTAGGCTGGCCAACAAGCTTCAAGAATGACTTTCTCTGCCCTGCCAGGTGGAGTTGCACAAGGGTGCTGAGGATCTGGACTCAGGGCCTCGTGTTTGCAAAGCACCTTACTCATTAGATCTGTTTTTAAAATTTTTCTATTAAAGTCAACTTTTCAGCAGTGATTTTGGGAAAATGTTTATATGTCATTCCAGTTATATCAGCACTTGTGGGAGGACTGGCTTTTTCAGCATTTTAGTATCTATTTCTTGTCTCTTTTATTTTAAAGTCTGTTGAGTTGGGCTTTGGAAAAGTGTATGTGGACTAGAACTTTTACAGTAATTGGGAATTAAAGGTCCCTGATGTGCTTCTGTAGTTTCTTCATGCTAAGAATGATTTCTTAAATGTTTTTTTGGGGTGGGGTGAGATAGCCTTAGACAGCTTCCAAACCAAGGACTATAGGCGTGGGCCACTCTGCTTTAGGTGTTTGGGGTTTTATTTTTTAAACAGTTTTGCTCGAAGGTGAATGTGTTGTAGAGAAAGATGTGGCCTACAAGTCTGAAGTATTTACTTTTAAATCACCTTTATTGGTGTATGAGGGAGTATATGCCACCACACTCACGTGGTGTGAGTGCCAAGGATTAAACTCAGGTCATCGGGCTCACACTGTCATGTGGTGAGCACCCGCCATAAATACTATGTGTCTAGATTTCTTTCTTTTTTTTTAATTTTTTTTTATTTATTAAAGATTTCTGCCTCCTCCCCGCCACCTCTTCCCATTTCCCTCCCCCTCCCCCAATCAAGTCCCCCTCCCTCGTCTGTCCAAAGAGCAATCAGGGTTCCCTACCCTGTGGGAAGTCCAAGGACCACCCACCTCCATCCGGGTCTAGTAAGGTGAGCATCCAAACTGCCTAGGCTCCCACAAAGCCAGTACATGCAGTAGGATCAAAAACCCATTGCCATTGTTCTTGAGTTCTCAGTAGTCCTCATTGTCCACTATGTTCAGCTAGTCCGGTTTTATCCCAGGCTTTTTCAGACCCAGGCCAGCTGGCCTTGGTGAGTTCCCGATAGAACATCCCCATTGTCTCAGTGTGTGGGTGCACCCCTTGCGGTCCTGAGTTCCTTGCTCGTGCTCTCTCTCCATCTGCTCCTGTTTTGGACCTTGAGATTTCTGTCCGGTGCTCCAATATGGGTCTCTGTCTCTGTCTCCTTTCACCGCCTGATGAAGGTTAATATTCAGGAGGATGCCTATATGTTTTTCTTTGGGTTCACCTTCTTATTTATGTGTCTAGCTTTCTGAGGGATTTTGCTGACCTGCTCTGCTGAACAAAAATATTGTAATTTAAAGAGATAAGAAACCTTGTGCTTAAAATATTGGTTGACTGTGCTGCCCTTGAAAGACTTGGGACCAGAAGTACCTAGGACTTGGTGTCTTTAGGACGTTGTGATATTTTTGCAGCCTGGAGGCAAGACCCAGTTCTAAACACAGAATTCACTTGGCTTCCATGTATGCCTTCTGTTTTTTTTTAAACTTTATTTTGTGTGCATTGGTGTGAAGGTGTCACATGCCCTGGAACTGGAGTTACAGACAGTTGGGTGCTTGGAATTGAACCCGGGTCCTCTAGAAGAGCAGCCTGGCTCTTCAGTCCCGTGTATGTCTTCCACATGTAGTCTGAAGGTTTTTATTTTTATTTATGCATTTATTTGAGACAGGGTCTCATTATATAAATCATGCCATCCCAGAACTAGGTAGCCCAGGCTGGCCTTAAGTTTTCAATCATCCTACTTCCCCCTCTTAAGTGCTGGGAGTACAGGCATAACACCTCTGTGCCTGACACCTGAAAGTAATTTTATACAGTAATTTTAGTGTGTCTGAGTTTTGGTTATGACCCATTCCATTTTGGGATTTTTCAGTGTTGATGGAAAAGGGTCTTCAAAGGTGTTGGGGACATTGGAATTTTCAGACCAGATGCTCAAGCAGGACAGCTGCACAGCTGGTGCACAGCCTTCTAGCTTCATGTCCAAATAAAGCCCTCCCTTATGCATGTTAATCCCTCCATGATTGTTTGCCCAGTTTATGGACTAACTCAAACGTTCACAGGGTGACGGATGTCCTGCCCCACCCTACACTAGACTACAGCCTGACAGAAGAGCCAACTCCATTTTCGTGACTTATGTTTTATTAGTGAAAGTGTCCATGGGTACAGCCTGGGTGCAAGTAAGACAGTGCCATCTCAGTACTCAGCCCTTGGAGCAGTGTTTCCTTTGTAGTTCACTTGGTCTCGGTGAATGAACTCTGTGTGTCTGAGGTGTGGCAGCCAGGGAGGGGAAGGGAGTTTTCAAACAAGGGCTTCCTTCCCGAGCTGGAGCAACTGGTTGGTCAGGGAATGATTTGGGAGTGGACTGGGGGCAGTGGCACCCATTAGGTAACTTACTCATTTCATGTAAACACAGTTGATGGTGACTGGGGCTGTTTTCCTAAAACCTGTCTGCACAGGTCCCCCCCCCCCCCCCCCCCAGCGCAAGGTCTGGCTTGCATCTTCTTTGATAGCACATCCTAAAACATGGATTTCCACCCTTTGTGTGGGCTGTGGGCCGACTGTCGTGAGGGGCGAGGTGATGTCTGCGACTTGAGAATGAATGGAGCTGAACGCTAAGCATAGTCCGCTAGATTCTGCTGTCTTCAGTGTTTTGTTTCCCTGCCACGGTGTATAGTTCTGAATTTATTCATTGGCTTTGGTTCCATTGAAGTCTGAGTCCCGAGCGTCCATTTCTTCTTCAGAACCATCCGTGTTTTCAATAACTCTGCGGCCTCCAGCCCTTCTGGAAGGAACAAATGAGGCCTCATTTCCTCGCCTATGGATTTAAAACAGAAAATACACATCTTTAGTAAGGAAATCTCCCAGGAGATTGGAAGAAGTGCTTATCAAGGGCTGAGACCAAACACACACTCAGCATGAATTAGTCACAAACAAATTCAGGGTGAGTCCCAGCCAGTCTTAAAAGTCTGAGTGGTTTTATTTATTCAGTTGGCATGAGATTATTGGCTTTAAATACGTCTGGTTTGGTCATTTCATGACACTTAGGGTTCTGCTGTGCCAGAGCACTAGATTGGAAAGAGAAAAAGGACAAGACGGGTGGAGAGTCGCACACACAGGCCTGATAAGAAAGTGTGCTGTTTTATCTACAGATTTCTGTCTTGTGGGAATAAAAAGGCATGGTTTTAGGTTTTCAGAATGACTCTAAAAGCATAGTGGAGTTACACAGAGGACATTTCTTAGTTGAAGGGGGTGACACAGCACTCTCCCCTGCCCTCAGATCTGCCATGGTGGGGAGAGGGTTTCTGCCTTGAATGTGCATGATGGGACAAGTGAGTGCCCACTGAGTATTTGGAAATTGTTATTCTGAGGTGCACGTTTACTCAGGGCAGGGCGGCCCTGAGCCTTCACAACTGTCCTCAGCCTCTGGTCTGGGGTGAGAGAAGCAAGTGGGGAAAAAGGGAAAGGTAAGTATACTCACAAATACCCTTTGCTATTTCACAAAAGGTTATGTGTGGACTTTCAGTGACGTAACATGTGATCTTGTTGGGCCCCCACCAGCCAGCCCTATTTGACCTGAATTTGAAAACAGGTGCTAACACATTTTTGTACAGTTAAGAAAGCTGATGTTGGGTAATGAAAGCAACTTGCTGGCCATACGAAGGCTGGAGGGAAAAGCCATGAGGGTGTGCCCACCCAGTAACCCATTCTTTAGTCCAAAAGGATCAGCTCAGACAGGTGACATGCCAGAGGCATAAGCAGGCCCAAAGCTTATTGTCAGCAGGTAGGGGAACTCCCAGTGTGAACCTTTTGGGGTTTCCCAAGACAGCAATCAGGAATAAAATCTTCCAAAGTAAGACAGACACCCTGGCCAGCTTCAGGGGGCCACTGTAGAAAGGCCACTTCCTTGTTAGAGGATGAACAGCCTGTGCCCATTTCTTTCCAGTGCTGTGGGTCAGTCAGAGAGAAGCCTAGAGTGTCAGTGGCCCTTTCTTCACACAACTATACTTTACTTCAGAACTGGAACCCACTGGGGCTAGAAACCATGGTTAAGTCTACATCAAGGCTTTAGTTACTTTGTGGGCTTTGGGACAGTCTATATTTGCTGACTCAAAAGGTTTGTCCCTTGATCTCAGAAACAAGTCGTGCCCTAGTTATCAAATGCAGCATGGTTCCAGTGCAAGGATCACTATTGGAGTAAGTTTTCCCAAATTCTAGACAAAAGGTTGATACCAGCCAGGAAGTGGTGATACATGCCTTTATCCCAACACTTGGGAGGCAGAGGCAGGTGGATCTCTGAGTTTGAGGCCAGCCTGGTCTATAGCGCGAGAGCTAGTTCCAGGACAGCCAGGGCTACACATGGAAGCCCTATCTTGGGAAAAACAAAAACAGGTTGATACCAATTACCAATTATAGGAAATAGGGGGACCCTGCCAAAGGTTTTCTTAGAGGGTCTCATCCTGGAGAATTGTGGGTATTTCCAGATACTTGGAGTTTAGTCTAGGCCCTGTGAGCAAAACAGGCTTACTTAGAGTGGAAGCTTCTGCTATTTTGCCAAAGTTTTGTCTCCTGTTGACTGGAGAAGGCTCTTCTGCTCCCCCTCGTATTCTTGGGGATGCTCTCTGCAAAACCTCAACCACCTTTAAGTATTTGGCAACAAGAGCAAAATTAAGTTCTACGAAGAACAGGAAAATACAAGCAAAGGTGTCCTTGGCCTCAATATTATGGGCGTCTGGGAACTATATCAAGCCTTTGTTGCCTTCTTACACCAACCCCCCCCCCAAATGTGCTTAAAATCCCAGAGAAGCAGAGACCCCATGAACTTTAAGTCCATTCCCCTGTCCGTGAATATATGGGAGCCCATGAGGCCTCCAGAAAGGCCCCTGCAGGAATTGTCCAGTTCCCACGCTCATGCACTGAAAATTCAGTAAGGATTGAGCCCTACTTCAAGCCACCTGAAGTCCTGGCATCTTTGCTGTGGTGGGGAGTACGCATGTCCTTTGGACAGGACAAATTTAACCATGGACTGTGGTTACTGTGGCCCTGTGTTTCTTTTTTCTGAACCGTGACTCTGGCCAGCCAGATAGAAGTCAGGTCTATTCTCTAGGGGTTGTGCCAAGGGGAAGGCACCTTACCTATACAAGGAGAGTGCAGTGCTGAGCATTCCCACCGTGTGAGCAACCTCAGCAGCAGGTAGCTAAGAACAATTCCAGCAAGGGCTAGGGCTGTAGCTCAGTTAGTAAGTGCTTGTCCACCACGCATGAAGCCCTGGGTTCCATTCTCATTATCACATAACAGCACAGTGGTACATGCCTGTGACTGCAGCACTTGAGAGACAGAAACAGGTTTCTAGCTTTAGGTCACCCTTGTCTACATAGTGAGTTCAAGGCCGGACAAGGTTACATGAGACCCTGTCTCAAAACAACAAAAGCAAAAACCAAACAAATGAACAAACAAAACAAATCATGCAGACTTTTAAAATCTAATAGAGATGTGATTGAGGTGTTTTGCCAGAAGTCATGTTTGACAAAACGCCAGAAGGAAGGGCAGTAACTCCAGAGAGGAGGTCTGCTCCTTACACTCATGGTCTGAACTAATCCAGGCCTTTGCATTTGGGGGATCTCACAGAAATTTGCAAGGACTTGGAAAAGAGAGGACACAGGGAAGGGGTGCTGGGTTCAGAGGAATGGAGATAAGGAAGGGGTGCTGGGCACAGGAATGGGGATAAGGAAGGGGTGCTGGGCACAGGAATGGGGATAAGGAAGGGGTGCTGGGCACAGAGGAATAGGGACAACATGACACACAGGAGCTGCAAAGCTGGAGGCACAAGATACCTGGTAGCTCACTGCGAAGTTTCCTGTGGGGGGGGCCCTCTGAAACAGAGAGAGTCCCCAGAAGTTACCATCCACGCTTGGGAGGGAGCCAGTTAAGTATGCTAAAGGTACTAGCTTCAACTGAGTAATGAAAGGTACTTTTAAGTCAACATGAACCAGAAAGCCAGCTTGGTTCTCTGGTTCTGTCCTCCTGAGTCACTTGAGCATTGTACAAAGTAAGAACATCTGAAAAGGTCAATCTGAAAGGTCAGTGTTGGACCAGATGTCTGTGCAGGGGTGTACGCCGTGTGTGGATGTCATCTATCTTCATGAGCACTGCCTACCCTGTCTTTTCAGACAGGGTTTCACTAACCCAGAGTTCACCAATTGGGCTAGGCTAGCAGGCTGGAAAGTCCCAGGAATCCTGTCTCTGCCACCAACCCAGCTTGTTATGGGATTGAACTTGGTCCTCGTGCTTGAAGAACAAGCACTTTATCAAGTGAGCAGTGCCTGAGCTCTGGTCTCTGTCGGCTTTGGCAGCTAAGTGGAAGGTGACTAGCAGCATGGCAAGTGTTTTCAGACATGTAGAAGGTTATTTATTTGGCCAACACCGCGAAACTTGCTTAGTGATTTCTGATCTGCTGGTGGGGTTTAACAATCTCACACAGCTTTAGGGTGTGAGCTCATGTTTCTGTACACCTAGACTTAGAGATGTGGTATGTACTGGTATAACAAAATGACCGGTCTTGGGTCTGTACTACCACAGGTTAAGTAAGTGGGCAGAACCCACAAAGATGGCCAAATGACCTCAAAGAACCATTAAGCCCAAGAGAGAAGAGACATATCAGTACAGGGACAGATAGCTGAGGTGACTGTCCTCTAGGGCAGAGGGCCCAGTCCCCACTAGGGCACATTCTTTTGGATCACTGTGGAAACAGCTTTTGTGTACTGAGCCTTCAACACTGGAGCATCTCTTACACCTCTACTAGATTGGAGAAATGGGGAAGGATGGTGTCTAGCCCGTCAAGTAGGAACCATAACACTCTCTCGTCTTAAGGGACTGGAGGCGCCTTTCAAAACAGATCACTGAAAGTAGAAAGATGAAAAAGGGACCAAGATGGAACCTGGGTAGTCCAATGCATGGTAGCTTTCTGAGGGAGAGAGAAGGGCAATCGGGAGTGACCCCTGTGAGGTCCAGGGGAGAGATCCTGTGATAGTCACTCTTCCGGGGGCTATTTGTAGTCACGGTGTGGCCTAAAGAAGGCCTTTGATCCGTGCTCCCTGCATATCGCATGGGGAAAGGCGTGGCAGAAAAGCACCCAATGGAATAACTGAAGGAGAGTGAGCTAGCACCCAGGTGCATGCTGGGGATGCAAAACTGATGAGGGCCAGGTTTAGCAAGGCCTCGGCTCTGCCACATAGATCAGCACAGACGTCAGGGCAGGAATAGGGGAAAGCTGGTGTGTATTTGACTATCACTTCTGTTTTCCAGTTAGGGCAGAAGTGAGGTCATCAGTGGACAGTGAGAGTGGAGATGAGAAGTGCACTTGTGGAGGAGATGAACGTGGCTGTCAGCATACTCAGAATGGAAGTAGCAGCTGGGGTGTCATGGTTTGTGTCTTGGCTGTGCAGAAGGTGTTATGCTAGGGCTGGGCTGGGCACTAGTCAAATGAAGCCAGCAAAGCAAGAAAGGGTTACAGGCATAAAGGTGCAGGTGCATAGTTGACCATGGAAAAGAAGCTGGGGCCACTGGGGGTCATGGAAGAAAACATGGAGGGAGCAAAGACCACAGAGCTAGATAGGTAGGATGCCCACAGTGCAGTTAGAGCCTCTTATTACATCCCAGAGTACAAGATCTCCTGGGATATTAAAATCACAGAGAACAGTGGAGTGAAGAGAGGTTGGAAGACCAGAGTATCCAGAATGACATGGTACAGAGTGGGAGGCAGACTTGAGCAAGAAGACCAAACCCAGCCCCCACAATAGTGTGGGCAAGGTATCTTCATGAGGGGACACCTGGCAACTTCTGGAGACATTTGTAGCTGTTATGGTGCTGGGTAGGTGGACCTGCAAAACACCTTATAGGCATAGCACAACCCAACCCTACCCAACATGGCAGTGTGCTGAGGGTGAGAACTGAGATAGAAGGTTCATGAAAGAAGATAAAAAGTGAGGGTTGATAGTTGTCCACCCTGCAGTGAAGGATGGGCTCCAAGAGATGGACTCTTTCTCCACACAGCAGGGGGTGGGACATGTGGGTTAAAGAATAAAAGATGAGTTTCTCAGAGGCCATGTCCTGGGCAGCTCTATGCCTGTTTCAGCGCTGGACTAAGAAAAATGGTGGAGGGAGTTGAGGGGGTTGTTGGGTACAGGGATGCAGGGGAGTGGATGCATGGGTGCAGAGCAGGCACTTTAGGCTGCAAACCCCTTTCCCAGCTACCCTCCCCCAGCTCCTCACCTGAGCTTGCTCTTGAGGGCATTCACCTCTCGGCCCATGGCCTCATTACTCTCAGTGGCCTCATCTAGCTCCCTCTGCAGCTTCCTGCGGTTGGCATTGATGCGCTGGGACTCCTCCTCTGCCTCTTCCAGCTGCCTCTTGAGCTGCTTGACCTTGGCGTTTCCTTTCTCTGCCTGCCAAGGAAAGGATCATGAGTAAGCAAGGCTGCACATGTGGGGCCCCAAAGCACTGTGAAGCCAGAACACTGAGGAGGGGCCACAATTATGGCTACCTGCTCCTTATACTGTTCGGCCATCTTGCGCTCATCCTCCACCTGCAGCAGGACCTCCTTCAGCTTCTTGTCCTTTTGTTTCAGTGACTTGGTAGCTGCCTGTTTCTCTCTGTCATGGGGAGGAAAGGAAAGGTAGTTTCAGACTGAGATGGCATCCTTGTGGCTGGCATGTTAATCAGACATAGCATCCCAGCTTCCTCAAGCCCCAAATCAAGAGCCATCCCAAAGATGAGGCAGATGTAAAATAGAGAGAGGTGAGGTATGGAGGCATGCTATAGCATGAATGAACCTCTTTTGAAGAAATGAGTCCGTCACAAAGGGTTTCCATTGATGTGAGATGCCCCACAGGCAAATGTTGGATCCCCAGCAGGACAGGCTGGCAAGGTTGTGGAACATAACTTAGTTGTGGGCCAAATGGCTTAGCTAGCAGAATGGGTCAACAGAGGCAGGACTCAAAGGTTCAGCTCAGACTCTCTGATCCATCAAGATGTAAGAAGCAGGGGCGTTGGTGGCACACGCCTTTAATCCCAGCACTCAGGAGGCAGAGGCAGGCGGATCTCTGTGAGTTTGAGGCCAGCCTGGTCTACAGAGCAAGTTCCAGGACAAGCTCCAAAGCTACAGAGAAACCCTATCTCAAAAAACCGAAGAAAAAAAAAACCAAACAACAACAACAAAAAAACTGTTTAAGGGGCTGGAGAGATGGCTCAGTGGTCAAGAGCACTGACTACTCTTCTAGAGGACCTAGGTTCAATTCCCATCACGCACATGGCAGCTCACAACTGTCTGAAGATCCAGTTGTAGGGGATCTGACACCTTCACACCAATGCACATAAAAAAATAAAGTTAAATAAACCATAAAAAATATTTTTTAAAAAAAAAAGATGTGAGAAGAAGGAGCTGCAGGTGAGCTGACCCCAAACCAAGATGCTCCATAATGCCTTTTCCACATGATGAGCCAAAACAAATCCTTCCCATCTGAAGTTGCTTCTGGCAGGCAGCTTGTCACAACAGTGAGAAAAGTGACCAATACATTCCACATAAGCCTTTCCAAAGTGGTTAAAGTTGGGCGTGGTGGGAAGGAAGGACAAAGAATGTTTTGTTGTTGTGGTCGGGGTTTGTTTTTTTTTTCCTAAGGTGAGACAAATGTTCTAAAATTGTGATCGTTCTACACACCTGCAAGTGAACTAAAAACCGCAGAAGTATGTGGATCATCCAGAAAGCTGGTGTAAGTGGCTCAGAACCCTTAAAACACCAGGCTGAAAGATACTGTGGTCATAACTAAGCAGGGAAGCCTTCTCGTATCTGTGGGCTGATGGCTAGACCTGTCACTAAGGACACTCATGTCTGGAGGACTATCACCATCCTAATAACAGTACTTGGTGTCTCCATTCTGTCCTCTGTACATCACTGCCGTGTGGCCACCACTGAACCCTATTGTCACTCACCAGAAATGAGCCTCTTAGGGTAAATGATTCCCCGGTACTCCCTTTTGGTCTCCAGAAAGCTGGGATGGAGCGCCAAATGTCCCATACCTGGCCTCCTGCTCCAGCTGCTCCTCCAGCTGTGCAATCTTCGCCTCCAGTGCTGTGACAGTAGATTTGAGCTTGGCTTTGACAGCGCCCTCTACCTCCTGCAACTTGCTCCGGAGTTCCTTGTTCTGGCGCTCCAACTGCTGCCGTGCACTCTCATTCTTCTGGGCAGCACTGCGCTCAGTGGCCAGCTCGTTGCTCAGTTGCTCAGCCTTGTGAAGAGGAATGCCGCGAGTCAGAAAGCATCGAGCGGGGGTGGGTATCAGAGCAAGTCTACTGCCATGGTGTGCCATGGTGTGCCTGCATTCTCTCTCCATCTACTCTAGTCCTTGTCGCCCCCCAAGACTCAGCTCAGAAGCCTCCCGTGTCACCTAGACTGTTCAGTTCTGCCAATGCTCCCTAGCCCAGACACTGATGGGCTAAAGGATGGTCCAGGCACGCATCACATAGGGATGCTCAGGAAGCCTCCACTTCACAGAGGCACCAAGGACTCTAGGGACTGGGCAAAGAACAGTGAGGGAAAACAGCAGCGGCGTTCACCGTGGCCACGTAGTGGAGGGAACTAGATATGACCCCGCGGGTCTGTTCAGAGATTTCTGAAGAGAGCAGACAGTGCAGGCATGATACTAGTGGACAAGGAATACACTGGCTGGTTTTGTGGGTGAACTTGACACAAGTTAGAGTCATCAGAGGAAGGAGCATCAGGTAAGGAAAAGCCATGCGATCCAGCTGTAGGGCATTTTTTCATTTAGTGATCAACTTTGCTCCTGTGTGGGGAATGTGGCCAAGCAGTTTTGCCTCACTGTAGCCCAGAAGTGGTCTGCTATTTTGAGTCTAGTGGCTGAGTGTCCAGTGTATGTGTTTTGTGTAGGGCAGAAGCAGCCACCCAGAACTAAATAGGTAGGGCACCAGCCAGGGACAGGTTGCTTACTGAGCCCACTGTCCTAATATAAATGGCCTGAGGAGTTTTCCCTCCCTTTCCCCTTACCCTAACCTTAGTATCGCCTACCTGCAAAGTGGCCTTGCGGACCCTGTCACTCATGGCTTCCATGTTGCCCTGTTCTTCCTCCAGCTCCTCCTCCAGCTGTGCAATCCTCGCCTCCAGGCGACGCTTCTCATCCTGCAGTGTATTCCTGAGGGGAATGCAGCTGCCTTGGGGACCCACGGGCGCACCCAGTCATAGGACTCTCCCTGGAAAGTGCTCTCAGGTGGTCCTCATTCTCTAACTTCAAGCTCAGGGTAGTCTGAAGTCATCCGAGATTACCTTGTGTCGTGGTTTGAATATGAAATGTCCCTCACAAACTCATGTACTTGGTTATCAACTGGTGGCCTCAGATAAGTGACTAGATTCTGAGGCTTAATAAATGGGTTAATTCCTTGATGGATTCAGAACATGATGGAATTCCTGGATGTTAAGAAGCTGGAAGTGGAGGCTAGTTGGGGGAAGTTGGTCACAGGGGAATAGGGTAGGTGAGTGACCTTGGGGAATCCATGCCCTTTTCCTGTCTGCCACAAAAGGGGCACAGCCTCTTTAACAGGCTCCTGTGCCATGGTGTTCTTCACTAGTCTGAGTCCAGAATCAGCAGAATGGAAGACCTTGGACTGAATCCTCTGAAACCTGGACCAAAATAAGTCCTTTCTCCTTTAAATGGCCTCTTGAATATTTGAGCCAAAGCAGAGCAAAATTAGATGTAACCTGCTAGGAAGTGGTGGGCCAGGATTCATACCCTGACCAGCACCAGCAAAGCCAGAATGGGGTAGGAACAATGTCTATCTTTGTCCCTGACACTACTCACCCAGAATGAATGAAATGCCACACTCCCAAATCCATAGGTGGAAGACCATCAGGTAGAGCCTTTCCAAGCCCCGGTCTGACCTGTCAGGGCCCTGGTGACACTCTCTTACCCCAGGTCCAACTGTCTCCCCTGCAGCCTTACCTTCCCGACAGGCTGCTAGCCAGCTCCTCAGCCAGTTCCTCCTTTTCCAGGTCAGCTTGCTTACGAGCTCTCTCAGCTGCTGCCAGGTCCTGAGGCAGGAGAGAGAGGCTCTAGCTACCTTGCTCCCATCATCTGTCCCGCACAGCTGAAGTACAATTCCCCTTCTGAGCCCTTTGTGGGAGGGAAGCCAAGGGAAGGAAATCCGTGCCTAGGCCTGGAGGAGCAGTGCGAGTCCCATACAGCTCCATGCGAGGCTGTTACCAGCAGGGGGAGCCTCTACCTCCTGGAGCTGCATGAGGTCTGCCTCCAGGCTCTTGGCTTTCTTCTCGTTCTCCTTTGAGGTAGCAAAGATCTCATCTCTGGAGGCACGGGCATCGTCCAGCTCTCTCTGGAAGTCCTTCATCTGAGCCTGAATGAGTCAACAGGACAAGCAAGATCCACTTTCACTCACCTGGTTCTCACAAGGATGTTTATCTCTGCATGCCAACCCCTTGGAATTTCCAGTTTATGTTGGTGAGTCCCTGATGTGTGCTTGGGCCCCAGGCCTCCAAGGGCCGAATCCTCCATGTGAATTGAGGAGAGTGGACAAGAACCAGCAATGGTGCCTCGAGTGGCAGAGTCAGTCACCAGCCTGCACCTCAGACAGAGGCAGGTTGCTTCCTGAGGTTACTGATGCACTGGGCCTCTCTTCCTCCACCTCCACTCCCTTCTCCCTGAACACAGTACCACCCACCTGCAGTTTCCGAAGCTGCTTGATGGCTTCCTCCCTCCCTTTGATGGCTGAGTCAGCCTGGAGCTCCAGGTCTTTCAGGTCCCCTTCCAGCTTCTTCTTGGCTGCTGCTGCCAGAGCCCTCTGCTTCCGCTCATCTTCCAGTTCTGTTTCATACTCATGCAGCTAAGTCAGGGAGAGAGGTACAGGCTACAGGGATGCCCCTCAGAGCTGGGGCTCACTTGGCTGCTCCCTCAGCTCCCAGGGACTTAGAACAATCCCTGTATGTGGTGTATGTTGCTGGGGGTAGGTTTTAGGGGCTGGAGGATGCAGGTGTCCCCAGCCACAGATGAGAGCTGGCTCACCTGCCGCTGGAGCTGCCTCCGCTTCTCCTCATTCTGTTCATCTCGAGCCTGGAGATCTCGTTCAAACTGGCCCTTGAGGGCCTGCATGTTGACCTCCAGCCGCAACTTGGCATCCTCAGTGGCCTGCAGCTCATCCTCCAGCTCCTCCAGCTGGGTTTTCATCTCTTCCATCTGGGTCTCCAAGGCACGCTTGGACTTCTCTAGTTCATGCACCTGGCAGGCAGAGTGGGCAGGGCATTTTCTTAGATGAGACTTCACCCTCACAGAATGGAGGCTAATGTTACCAGAGCGGTGGCCCAGGCCCGTAGGGTCTGACATGATTCCTGATGGCTTAGCCTCAGCGGCTGTTCCCTGGTCTCCTGTGCCCACACCAGACTGATACACCTCACTGAGGACCTAGCTGGTGAGATTCCGCACCACTTACGTTCTTGCCCACGTCGTCCTTGGAGCTGACCAGGTCTTCCATCTCAGCTTTGAGCATCTTGTTGGTCCTCTCCAGCTCCTCCTTGGCCTCCAAGGCCTCCTCCAGGGCCCGGGCTAGGGACAAAGCCTTTGTTTCCTTCTCTCTGGCCTCTGCTTCAGCTCGGTCCCTCTCATCCGCATACTTGGAAGAGATGTTCTTCTCCTCAGCTAACAACTGAAAGAACACAAAACTCAGAGGCATCCTCAGTATACCTGAAGCTCTTTGAAGCCCAGATATGAAGAAGCCCTGTCACACTGAATGTGCCCAGTGCAAGTGTAAGCCGGTTAAGATAATCTTTCTCACTGCTAGAACAAACTGCCCATTGGGTTAGGACATCCTGCTCCTGGGGACAAAATAAATGTTTCTGTTGCATGACCACAAGTATCTTTCTTACAGAGTTAACTCATGTACCATCCTGAAGGTGTATGGTTATGCACATGCTTGGAGAAAAGTCAAAGATGACTCTGTTCCAACTTAACACAACTCTCATCTGATGGAGGAGAGAGCAGTGTGTTACAGACCATGACACCAAACCCCACAGAATATGGACGGGAAGGCAGTGAGAACCTCTGGCCCTCTAGTGGATAATGAGACTGTGGGTAGAACGGACAGAGTGACTGCTGGGAAAGGAGAAAGCAGGGCGTCCTGCACGAGCTCAGCACAATGAGGTCTGTCAGGGAGCATGGTCCCCTGAACTCCGAGCGTTTGGACTCACAGCACAATCTGTAAAAACAACCCCATGTCACATATAAAATCATCTTCTTTTCTCTTTTTGCTTTTTCAAGACAGGGTTTCTCTGTAGCTTTAGAGCCTGTCCTGGAACTAGCTCTGTAGACCAGGCTGGACTTGAATGTACAGAGATCCGCCTGCCTCTGCCTCCCGCGTGTGGGGATGAAAGGCGTGCGCCACCAATGTGCAGCTAAAATCATCTTTAATAAATAGAGGTAACACATAGTAGAGCTGGTATTAGGAGTTGGGTCATAGCAGGTGCATTTATCAGAACAATGTGACTGCACACTTAAAGGATGCATGCATTGCAGCATATGTAAATTTACCTAACGATATAAAATGATAATAATATTAGTGTTTTCCAGTCTTGCTATGTAGCCTAGCCTAGGCTGACCTTAATCTACAATCCTTCTGCTTCATCTTCCTGAGAGTCAGAATTTCAGGCCTGTGCCACCATGTCTGGCTGCAAAACTATTTTTTAATTTTTTTTAACATTTATTTACATTTGTTTGTTTATTTGTTGGGGGGGAGGGCGCGCACACGTGGGTGTGCACACACGTGCCACAGGATAACCAGAGGACAATTTGTGGAAGCTGGTCTCTCCTTCCACCAAGTAGATTTGATTTTAGGGGCTGAATTTAGGTCATGAATCTTGGCAGCAAGTACTTTACAAGTTGAGCCATCTCATCAGCCCGAGTATCTTTTAATATGCCATGTGACATGCTAAGGGAGAAAGGCACAGATGTCTGTGATCTGCTTTGAAATGTACCCAAAATATTAAACATGTTAGTTTGTTGTGATTGATCTTCATTATAAAATAACTAGGACAGAGCTAGGCATGGTGGCGCACACCTTTAATCTGAGAACCCGGGAGGCAGAGACAGGCAGATCTCTGTGAGTCTAAGGCCAGCCTGGTCTACACTGTGAGTTCCAGGCCAACCAGGGATGCATAGTAAGATCCTCTCCCCCTCTTAGCCCCCAAAAGTAGGTTAAAGGCATGCAACACGGTATTAATGGATGATTCTGGCAGTGACTACACAATTGTCTTCACTTTCACTAATGAGGCATTTGGGGAAAGCGGGATTGACTAGTATACACTCTGAGGGAAGGGGCTGTGCCTTAGTGAATAGAACGTTTGCCTACCATTCAGGAAGCCCTGTGCTCAGTCCTCAGTACTGCATAAAACTGAGTATGGCACACCAGTGACCCCAGAGCTCCAAAGGTGGAGGCAGGAGGATTAGAAGTTCAGAAACTCAAAATCAAGTATAGCTACATAGTGAGTTCAAGACTAGCCTGGCCAACAGGAGACTGCCTCAAAGAAAGTGGAAATTAAATGATGTGCTCTGGAGAACAGATGCTTAGAACTACTTATAACACACAGCAGTGCTTCTGAGAAGTCACTGAGTGCATGGGATAAATGACCCTCATTTTTTTAGGGCTTGTACCAGCCCTGTGGCTATGTATGTGGGCAACTGTTACAGTGTTTGTGCTTAGAAGAATCTCAGTGTTAAGTATTCCGATGTGTTCATGCCCTGACCAAGTGGCCCTCTTATGTCATGGTCACCTAAGATGAGACAAGATAGCCTTCCACTGCTTCCAGCAAAGTCCAGATGAGATTCAGACTTCCAGTGCCACCACAGTACCACACAGAAATAACCTCTCCCCATGCTCAAGGACAGGGCAGTGAGCTCTTAGACCTACCTGATCAAATTTCTTCTGCTTCTTCTCCAGATTGGATACCAGTTGCCGCTGGTTGTCCAAGTCCACAACCAAGTCATCCAGCTCCTGCTGAAGCCTGTTCTTAGTCTTCTCCAGTTTGTCATAGGCGGCGGCCTTTTCCTCATACTGCTGGTTGAGACCCTCCATCTCCTTCTGCAACCTCTTCTTCCCCTCCTCCATGGCTTCCAGGGTGCTTGCGAAGTCCTGCAGCTTCTTCTTAGAGTCTGAGAGCTGGAATGGCCAAAAGTTGGGTTCTGAGAAGGGAACTTTCTTTCTCCTCACTGAGGAAATCCAATAGCAGAGAGAGCTAGTGAGTAAACAAACCACACAGACCCAGAGGAGAAGAGAGGAACTGTAAGGACCCCAGAGAAGAGGAGTCACAATGGACCCTGGAGGTGAGGAGAGGAAGAGAGGTGAGGATGCATGGTAGGCCCCAGCATGCTGTCCACACCTGAATGTTCAGGGTGGAGACGTGGCGTTCCAGGTTTTGCTTGGCCTCCGTCTCCTCATCTAGCTGGTCCTGGAGGCTGTTCCTCTCATCTTCCAACTGACGCAGCTTGGTGGACACATTGAGTTTCTGCCGGGTTTCTTCTTGTAGTAGCTCCTACAAGGGAAGGCATGCATGGCGGGTCCAGGGATGCCCCCAAGGAAGTAGGCACTCCAGGTCTCCCAGAAGGTACTCACTTGAGTATCCTGAAGCTGGGATCCGAGGGACGCCACATCCTTGGCCAGTTTGATGGCCTTGCCCTCTGCATCATTGAGCATGCTTGTGACACTCTCCACTTCATTCTGAGGGGGTGAGAGACTGGTGAGTTGAAAGTCTTATCACAGAACAACAAGAAGAGCCCTTCTTACTCAGAGTACATCACGCACCTTTGTGGGAAGGGAGCACAGAACCTCTTTGGTGATGGCCATGAAGGTAATGGAGGAGCAGTGGGTAGGAGAGAGCAGGCCCTACAGTTTTCTCCCCAGTGCTAAGGAGTGGACAAATCAGTACTGACTTTCAAAACTGGGACTCTCAGATATGCAGCTCATCTCTGCCAGCTTTGGTGGGGATTTGGAATCCAATAAGGTGGATTCTAACTGGACCCAGTCAATACAATGGGGCTCTGGTAGGATCTTAGAACTGCAGAGTTCTAGGGCCAGGATTCCCAACTTGTAGCTGATGGGTTCCAGAAGGAGCCACAGAACATGAGGTTTTGACAAGAAGAATTCACACAAGGGAATGCAAGGATGCACCTCGAGGAAGCCAACTTGCTGGCAGCCACAGGGACTTGGGAGGCTGGACAGCCGCAGCTTGGGGATGCTGGCCTCACCTGTAGCTTGTGAACCTTGTCATTGAGCTCTGCCCGGGCACGCTCCCCGTCGCTGCACTTGGATAGCACCTCCTGCAGCTGCACCTCCAGCTTCTTCTTCTTGTGCTCCACCTCCTGCTTTGCCTGGCCCAGGACACGCAGCTCCCCGGCCAGCTCCGCATTCTCTTTCTCCAATGTTTGCTTGTTTTTGTCTAGATTTGCCTTGGCCTGCCGAGGGAAGCAGAGAGAGGTGGACTTGTCCTCTCTGTCCCTCTTTCTAGTCCATCTCATCCAAGGGAAGGGGCAAAGGGAGCATAGAACTTCTATAGTGCTTCTGGGATTCCAGTTTCTTAACCCCATCAACTGCTTTCATGTCCTTCAGGCCTGCTCTGTGTGGGTTACCAAATTTTAGGACATTTCCCAGGAAAATATGAATTCCAAGTTCTTTTTTTTTTTAACAACTTCATGTTCTATCTTGTGACTGTGGGACTCTTTATTCAGATGGTCACACTTGTCAAAATGTGTTGAAAGGTACACGTAAAGTTGGTGAATTTAAACTGGGTGGGTGATGGCGCACGCCTTTAATCCCAGCACTGTGAGTTCAAGGCCAGCCTGCTCTACAGAAAGAGTTTGAGGACAGCCAAGGCTACCCAAGAAATCCTGTCTCAAAAGAAAAAACAAAACAAAATAAAAATTGGTGAGTTTAGCCAGGTGTGGTAGCACACACCTGTAATCCCAGCACTCAGGAGGCAGACCCTGGATGTGAGACTTCAGTTGTCTAATGAGACCCTGTCTCCAGAGAAGAAACAGAGGGTAGAGAAAGAAAGGAGGGCAGGCCATGGTGGTTTATGTACATAATCCCAGCACTCCAACTGAAGCAGGTGGATTATCATGAGTTCCAAGACAGCCTGGGGTATAGAATGAGACCCTATCTAAAAATAAGAAAAGTGTGGGGTGTGGGGAGCTTGTTTACATATTTCAATAATTCTGACTCCCAAAAAGCAAAGTAAAGACCTGGCCTTACCTTCCCTCAAGGCAAAAACCAGCAGATGCAGCAGTGCCTGCTCTGTTAGTGGGGCAGGCCAACTCCACCTGACTCTGCCTGCCTGTTATCTGTCATAGACTGTCTGATCTCCCTGCTATCTTTGTGATCAATTTATTTTACCAGCCAGCTCCCGTACATATGTGGGTCACCTAAGGAAGTGTTAAAAGCAGGAAACAGGAGGACGCTTTGCAGCTCCTGAGTCCAGGCAAACCACCCAGCTTCTAGATCTCCCACAACATATCTGGGCTGCACAATTTCTCTAAATCTGAGAATCACAAATCTCATAGCTTTTTGGGTTGTAGGATATTTGTATCTGTACATAGAGAAGCACCTTGGGGGATGGCTCAGGCTGAACGTGATTTACCTACTTCTCACAGACTATGTCCACGTAGCCTAAAGATCTTTATATCAAGTATCTTGGCACACCTACATTCTGACTATGGCCCATCTCATGAGGTCTAGGGTAGAGTTTTTCACTTGTTGTGCACAGAAACTTTTGGGTTTTAGGAACATTTCAAGATTCAAAGTTCTAGACAAGAATAGGTGAAATCAGCTGTCCTGATGTGGTTTCTGGGCTGTTTCCTGAGCACGCACCCTTTTGAACTGCTCCAGCTGCTCCGTGAGTTCCTCCATAGCTTGTGTGTGCTTCTGCCTCATCTCCTGGACCTGGGCCTCATGCGAACGTGTCTCCTCATCCAGGGCCTTCTTCAGCACTGTCACCTCCTGTTCCCTCTTGGCTCTAGGGGAAAAGAACACAGTGGATGACACTCAGGTTTACCTGTGACAATACTGAGCAAGGGGACAAGAGGTCTCCTGGTACTCAGAGCTGAAGTTCTCCTTCACCATGTGAGCCAGAGTGACTTGTCTAACCTCGCTACCCTGCAGTGTTGCATTAGCTGTGCAATGGGGAGCATTTTAGTTGCTCACAGAACCTCTTAAGGCTGGCAGACCAGCATAGAAAATATAAGTAAGAGTATGTCCCTTAAATATTAACACTTCTTGGATTTATCCAGCACTTAGTATGCACTTACTGTATGCCAGGCCCTGAGCTAAGATTTTTTTTCCTTGAAGTAGAATTTCACTCACTACATAGCCTAGGCTGGTCTCAAATTCACAATCCTTCTGCCTCTACTTCTGAGTACTAAGATTATAAGCATGAACCACCAGGCCCAACTGGACATGATTTTTCTATACACAGCATTTCATTCTCACAGAAACTCTACAAAGCAGTGGTGTCATTTCCCACAGGGTCACAACTACCATGTGACAGAGCTACAAGATGAAGCCCAGCCTGACCTGGAGTTTTAGCCACTGCTCTGGGTTTTTCTGCATCTCTAGCCAGGTGGGAGGGAAACAAAAGGTGGGACTAACCTTTGTACACATATAAAACCCAAAGTGTGGGGAATCCCTACCGTAGGACATGCTTATTAAATGAATAGATGTCCTATGTTCACAGAGACAGAATATTGTCTGGAATATGGTTTGTTTCCTCTATTTACTTGTAGTGAATCTTAAATCGGAGACCAATATAATGAATATTATTTTTAAAATTTAACATAAAACATATACACATGCACACATGCAGTGAAAGAAATTACTTAAAAACCCTAACTATGGGTGGAACTGGAAGAAATTTCCTTTTGACATCTGTTCTATCATTTTAAAGTTGTTCTTCAATTCTGCACTACTGCTCCCTTGCAGATAAAACTAAACATACTCATGTTCTAGACACAAACAGGTTTGCTCGGAGCCCACAGCCTCTGGGGCCCAGCCCCGTACCGGAGCTCCTGTTGTGTGGCTGTGCTGTCCAGTGTATCCTCCAGCTCCGTCTTCAGGGCTTCCAGCTCCTCCCCCAGGTCTCGCTTCTGCTTCTCAGCCTTGTTCCTGGCAGCTCGCTCTGAGTCCAAGTCCTCCTGTAGGTCTGAGACATGGCCCTCCAGCTCTCGAATCTTCTTTAGGGCATTGTTTTTCTGGGCAATCTCTTCATCAAGCCTGCCCGGGATGGAGAACCCAGATTAAGACCCCAAAACCAAGGCTATCCAATGCCACCAAAAACTGTTCTGGGGTTGGCTCCTGTGTCTCAAAGTGTAGGAGGCTCAGCTTAAAGAAAGCAGTGTCAATCCCATGGGCCTGTTTCCTTCAATGGAAGGAAATGAACAGCGCCTAATCACCTGAAATGCCGCAGTGAAAAGTAGTCCACCAACCTGGTGGTTCTTTGCCCTTCCAATAGGACTCAGCCTCTACCTGAATTGCCCAATATCCTGAGCATTGTTTAAGCCCCTATCCCGCAGTGAATAGAACCCATCCCTATGAAAGAGGCCCCTCGGACTTTACATCCTCCATCAATAAAATCTATCCCTATGCTCATCATAGATCCTTCTGGAGGCCTAGCGCTGAGCTCTGGTCCTGTTGCATGGTAAACATCTCTTTATTTCTAAGACAAAAACTGGCTTATGGAATCCAGGCTGTCCATAAGGCTGTGATCCTCCTGCTTCAGTCTCCTGAGTGTTAGGGTTACATGTATACACCATCACATTCAGCTGTGCTGTCCAACTTGACTATGATGAATGGGAAGGCCCAGGATAAGGGTCAGGCAGGTGCTCTGATGTGCTTACAGCCCAGTGGCTCCCAAAGAGGTCAGGGTCTTTCGGGAAGCGCTACTGCTCCAGCACAGACTAATACACTGGAGTCACATTTTTCATTAGTTACCCAAGTTCTGCCATGCACTCCAAGTTAGAAAAGAGAGATGAGCCTGGGGTTCAAGCCCCAGCTCTGCCTTTTACAAGCAGTGTGGGCAGGTAGTTGTGTCCCCAGAGAAGTGAGTGTGAGTGTGGTACAGTAGTTGTGTCCAAGGTGCTTCTGGGAATGAACTGAACGCACAACACACTACACAGATCGTCGTTTGCTGCTGCCATATGCGCAGCCTGAAGCCAGTCAAATGCCAGGATAAAGGAAGAGCAGAGGGAGTAGGAGGGCAGGTGACTCAGGCTGTGTGGCCAGAAGCTGGGGGAAGCCGCCTGCACAGAGAGTAGGATGGGGAGGATGAAAGCCTCAGATGACAAATTCTGGGCACCCCAGGTGCTGCAATCCCATTGGAGTGGAGAAAAGAGAAGTCAAATGTGAGGTTTAGGGGTGAGAGCATAGTTGAGAAGGCTTGCAGGAGACCTGGTCTGAGAAACATCCATCCTAAGGACCTGAAGCCACCTCAAAAACCAGAGGGTCTCTGGATACACACACACACACACACACACACACACACACACACACACACACACTGCACCTGGCCAGGGCTGCTTGCAGCTCCTCCTCTTTCTTTGCTAGCTGCATCTTGAGCTCCGCAATCTGCGCCTGCAGGTCTGCGATCTGCTCGTGGTAATCACTGGCCTCACCCTCCAGCTTCCTCTTTAGTTTCTCCAGCTCTTGCCGGCTCTTCTCCTCTTTCTTCAGCTTCACTGCAAGAGAGCCAGGGCTACTTCAGCAGGGGGACGACACCAGGAAGAGGCCTATGCCTTTCTGCCTGGGCTGTGGACATTGCTCATTCTGCCCTAGACCCTTCTCGGATGAAGGGAGTGTCAAGCCAGGGGAAAGATTCCCTCCCCCCCCCCCCCCCGGGTCTCACACAGTGTGGAGCCCAGATAGCATCTTTCCCATGATAATCTGTCTTTCTAAAGGTTCCTTTCTGATTTTTCTGGTTTATTAGTTTTTTTAAAAAAATATTTATTTTATCTCTGTGTGTGTGAGTATGAGTGTCTGTGTCCATGTGTAGCTCTCTCTGTGTGTATGTGTGTATGGCTGTCCGTGTTCACGTGTGAGTATCTCTGTGTGGGGGTATCTGTGCAAGTGTGTGCGCACCTGTGTGTGAGGCATTTGGAGGGCAGAAGAGGCTGCTGGAACCCATGTAGCTGGAGTTACAGCATCTGTGAGCCACCTACTGTGGGTCTAGAGCCAAACTCTGTCCTCATGATTTAGCACTGGAGAAATCTAGGCCATCTCTCCAGTCCCTGTGCAATAGTTTTTAAAGTGGCTCTGTAGAATAGTGGATTTTGTGAAGCCATTTCATAGACACACATGGTGGGACTTTGCTTGTATTTACCTCAATTACTCTCTTGTCCCTCCTCCCCTCTCCTTCTGGTCCCCTTTCTTTATTCAAACAGTTCCTCTTTCTGCTTTTATGGTTTTTCTTTTTTAAAACCTGATTCCATATGAGAGCAAAGACATTTCCTTTTTTTCTCTCCCCATCTCCCTGTCTTGTCTAGCCACCTGCCCTACCTTAATACCCCTTCCTTTCTACAGACCCCCTTCAACCTTTGTGTGCTACGCCTATGCACTCATTTAAAATCAAAACTCTACACTTGCATGCACAAGACTTTGGGTTCCATTCCCAGCACTGCATAAGCCCAGCACAAAGGCACACCTGTAATACCAGCATTTGGGATGTATCAGAAGGATCAGCAGCTCACAGCTAGCTTTGACTACATAGTAAGTTTCAGGCTAGCCTAGGCTACATGAGACCTGCCTCCAAAAATAAAATAAAATAAATCCAACAGGATGACTCAGCAGGTAAAGGCATTTGCAGCCAAGTTTAACAATCTAAGTTCAATCCCCAGGAGCTGTACAACAGAAGGAAAGAACCAATTCTACAAAACTGTCTGTGACTTCCATGTGCATGCTGTGACATGCAGGACCACACACACTACACATATATATGACATATATACACACTCAATCAATAAGTAATAAATTTTTAAAGAAAATAGAAAGTAAAATAATAAAAACATCAAATAAAATATTAAAATCTAAACAAAATCTGTGTCTTTGAGTATAGTTTCATTCCACTCACCCTCCAGTTCTGAGATCATGGACTCATGCTTGCTCTTCAGCTTTGTGAGGTTTTTAGCTTTTTCTTCCTCTTCTGCTAGATTGGTTGTCAAGTCGCTGACCCTCTCTTCTAGGAGTTTTCGTTCCTTTGGGGCCAAGGGGAAAACAATCATTGCCGTGGTTTTATTTTCCCTACATGATCTATGTTTTATTTCTGGCAGCTTCTATATGAACAGTTTAAAAAGAACCCCCTTCCTAATCACAGGCACCAGGAGTTCCAGATGGCAGAACTTCCTTAGGAACTTCCCAGGCTGCTCACTACCTACCTTAGACCAGTGTGTCCTGCATACTCAGTGTTCAGCTAAGGGACTTCCCCATTCCTGCCACACGACAGCTTGGCTCTGCCTCAGAACCTTTTCAATGCAGATCAGCCTTCTGTTCCTAACTATTTTCCAAGCTACATTCATGCCCCCTCCTCCAGAAAGTCTCCTTGGAGATCCCCTAGTATTCCACTCCTAACAGGGTGAGCATCTTCAGACCCTGGTCACAGTGGTAATAATTACTTCTATCTTGCCAGAGTGTAAGCCCCAGTGTAGGACACTGGCCTCCTGCTCCATGAGCGCCCTGATCCACACAGACCCTAGCCCACAGGGGCCTAGCTGATGCCCAGTTTGAATTAATGGAGTCAGCTATCTTGGAATTACTAACTGAAGTGCTCCCCCATTTTCATAGGGTGCCGGACGTGAGTCCCAGGCAAGCCCGGCACATCTAACTCACTTTTGAAAGTTTGTTGTTCTGATCATCCATGACCAAGATGTCATCCTCCAGTTTCTTGATCTTGGCCTCAGCTGTGACCTTCTCAAGCTGTAGTTTCTGCCTGGCAGCCTCCTCCTCCTCCAGCTGCTCCTCCAGGTCCTTGGTTGGGATAGAGACAAGCATCACAGCCTTGCTGGAACAAAGTCACTAGAGGAGATCTGGGCCGAAGATTCCCACATGCTGCTGTCTCCTCCAGAAAGGAGGAGATGGACACCCATGTAGGCTACTCTGCCTTGCTCAGTGTTGGTGACATGTCTTTACTGGCGTGTCAGTACCATACTCCAGACATTCTTTCTGTCATTCCTTCCAGAGGCAAGCAATTAGGCCCCACGAGTGTGGGGGGGGGGGCGGGGGAGCGGCAGGGGTGCTGAGAATTCTCAGCACAATTGGAAGGAAGTGCTAGACTGTAACCTCAGAAGCCTGGGCCATGGAAGGCATCATGGCTTCCTCCCTCCTTCTTCTGGGGGGCAGTCCACAGCCATGACAGGAGAAAGCCCAAGCAGCCCCCATGACGTGGCTAAGGAATTGGCACCTCCTGCTAACAGCCATGAGAATAGGCCACAAAGGAATTGATCTTTTAGCCTGTTTAAGCCTTCAGATGACTGATTGGGATCTTGATTGCTAACCTCACAAGTGGCCATAAGTCAGAATCACTCAACTGAGCCCCTCCCCAGTTGCTGACTACTAAGATAAATATGGACGATTTGAAGCTGCTATGTTCAGGCTGTTCATTACAGTGTTATTCTCACACCAAGCTGCTAACAGGAAGGGGGTCAGCATACAGAATACAAGGCACTAGACAGAGCAGGCTCTGGTGACTTGTGTTCAATCCCTGCCCTAGCTCTGTGGTGTTGGGCAGATAACCATTGCTCTCTAAGGGTGTGTGCCTCCGCTGTCCGGCATCAGGGCTGTGTATCATCAGATGCCTTCACGAGGGTCTAGTGAATCTGTTCCCATCATAAGGTGCCCCTGCAATGTCTTACCAGCATCTGCTGAGCCATCTTCTTCCTCTCAGCCTGCAGTTGCTGGCCCCGGTCCTCTTCTTCCTCCAGGCGGGCCTCCATCTCATGCAGGATCTCTTCCAATTCCTGCTTTTTGGCTGCCAGCCGGACCCGCATCTCCTCGGCCTCAGCATACAGCTCTGTTTCTGCCTGCAGCTGTTCTTGCAGCAGATTCTTCTCCTCAGCCAGCTGTATGCAGGATTAGGATGCAGGATCAGGAGGTGGCCATGAGGTGATCCAAGTCTCACTCCTTGCTGTGCAACCCTCACAGCCCACTGTACACTTGTTTATACCTGTGTGTGCTTCTGCTCCAGCTCCTTTAGCTCAGTCTCTGCCTTCTGCTGCCGCTCCTTGATCTTCTGCATCTCCTCCTCCTTGGCCTGCATCTCCTCCTCCTGCCGTGTCACCTGGAGCAATGGCTTTACCTGCATAGATACACATAGGGAGCCATTTTCATCAAATATTGGATTGGTTCTCAGCTATAGATGATTTTGTCTAGGTGACACTGGGCAATGTCAGGGACATAATCAGCAGATGAAACAGGGATGGAAGATTTTATTGGCATCAGTAGGCAAGAGGTATGGGCTTACATTTAAGAACAATTTCTAGGAACCTCTCCCACAAGACAGAATTGCTGAGCCTAAACTCAAAAGATGAGGGACCTTTCATTGTTTTTTGTAGTTCTGGAGATTGAACCCAGGGCTGTGTGCTTTACCCACTGGGCCTCTTATTAGATACATTTATTAGAACAAAATGAAAGAAGAGCCAAGGGAGTTGGACATAGTTATGCATCTTTGCAAGAAAAAGATCCTGCATTGCTGTTTCCCTGTCACAGTAGTGCATGGCTGTCACCTACAAACTTTAAAGACCTGCATGTGAGGCCTGACTTCAGACCTCCAATTCCAGAGTCACTTTGGACCACCTCCCATTCCCATCTCTAGAGACCCCAGTAGGGCTTGGGGCTGGGAAACTGAAGGAGGTCAGGTGGTTTCTGGAAAGGTGCAGAGACAATCACTCACTTTCGTGAAGAGCCTCCACCATTGCCAGTTGCGGAGCTTGAGGTAGGCAGCACAGTTCCTCTGGATCACCTTCATGGCTGTCAACTGTTGCTGCCTCTTTATGAAGGCCCTGTGCAGAGGAAGGCAGGGAGCCGTGAGTTGCTTCCCTCATGGTTCACGGCATCATTCCCTGTATAGGACACCCCCCGTTTGCTCCAGCCGATCTTTCTGAGCATCAGAATATAATCAGAATATTAACCAGCATATTATCTGATCAAGCCACTTAAGCTGGCTCCCAGAGCCTTTCTCAGTAGGTAAGGGAAACTTCAGGCTCACAAATGCCACTGAATCAAGGCTAGAAATGATATCTAAGGAAAATTCCTATGCTCTGTTTCTACAAGGATTCTTCACACCCTACCTGTGCCCACTGAGTTCTGACAGACTTCTTTATTCCTTGGTAGTATTTCAGAATTCTCAAACCTTAATACCAAACCAGCACTATGTTTCTTAGGAGCTTCTGAGTTTAAAAAACTACAGAATGATGACAACAAACCCATTCTGCCATGTTAGGAGCCTCGTGGGCTGTGGGTACATATAAGAACACCAATTATTAAGAGTACCAATTATTTTGGGAACAGGAACAACGGCAACAGAGAGTTTAATGATAAAATTTAATAAATTAGGGCTGCTGTTGCTCTAAGGGCTCCCCAGTATCTGGACGTAACCATATTGAGTCACTGACCCAATCAAGGCTCTGCAGATGTGGTTTGGACTATACCTGATAATAGCCCACATTCCAGTCTTCAGCACCTGAAAGATCGCTCTAGGTTGTTTCCTTCCTTCCTTCCTTCCTTCCTTCCTTCCCTCCCTCCCTCCCTCCCTTCCTTCCTTCCTTCCCGCCCTCCCTCCCTCCCTTCCTTCCTTCCTCCTTCCCTCCCTCCCTTCCTTCTTTCCTCCCTCCCTTCCTTCCTTCCTTCCTTCCTTCCTTCCTCCTTCCCGCCCTCCCTTTCTTCCTTCCTTCCTTCCTTCTTCCTTCCCTCCCTCCCTTCCTTCCTTCCTCCGTCCCTTCCTTCCTTCCTCCCTCCCTTCTTCAATCATTCCTTCCTTCCTTCTTCCCTCCCTTCCCTTCCCTCCCTCCCTTCCTTCCTTTCTTCCTTCCTTCCTTCCTTCCTTCTTCCCTCCCTCCCTTCCTTCCTTTCTTCCTTCCTTCCTTCCTTCCTTCTTCCCTCCCTCCCTTCCTTTCTTTCTCCCTCCCTCCCTTCTTCCTTCCTTCCTTCCTTCTTCCCTCCCTCCCTTCCTTCCTTCCTTTCTCCCTCCCTCCTTCCTTCCTTCCTTCCTTCCTTCCTTCTTCCCTCCCTCCCTTCCTTCCTTTCTTCCTTCCTTCCTTCCTTCTTCCCTCCCTCCCTTCCTTTCTTTCTCCCTCCCTCCCTTCTTCCTTCCTTCCTTCCTTCTTCCCTCCCTCCCTTCCTTCCTTCCTTTCTCCCTCCCTCCTTCCTTCCTTCCTTCCTTCCTTCTTCCCTCCCTCCCTTCCTTCCTTTCTTCCTTCCTTCCTTCCTTCTTCCCTCCCTCCCTTCCTTTCTTTCTCCCTCCCTCCCTTCTTCCTTCCTTCCTTCCTTCTTCCCTCCCTCCCTTCCTTCCTTCCTTCCTTTCTCCCTCCCTCCTTCCTTCCTTCCTTCTTCCCTCCCTCCCTTCCTTCCTTTCTCCTTCCTTCCTTCCTTCCTTCCTTCCTCCTTCCCTCCTTCCTTCCCTCCCTCCCTCCTTCCTTCCTTCCTTCCTTCCTTTCTTCCTTCTTTCCTTCCTTCCTTTTCTTTCTTTTCAGACATGGTTTCTCTGTGCTGCCCTGGCTGTCCTGGAACTTGCTCTGTAGACCAGTCACTCACAGAGATCAGCCTGTCTCTGCCTCCCAAGTGCTGGGATTAAAGGTCACCATGCCCAGCAGGGGGCATCTTTCCTTGAGGAACTTGAGTTTTCATCTCAACACCAAGCAGAACTGATGAAGCATTGCAACTTCTAGTGTCTCCCTTTATGAATCTTATTTGAACATGGGGTTAGAGATACAGCCAAATAATCTTTCCTCTGATATGGTCTCATAGTCTAAGACTTCTGAAATGAACCAGCCACATTTCCAAGCCCTCTCTAAGCATTATTTCATTAACTCCTCTTGAACAATTTTATGAGGCAGAAATGATTGCACTCAGGAGAAATCTGAGCACATAAAATGAGAAATTGAGAATGAGAACCCAGGTCTAAAACTCTCAACCCACTGACAGTCGTTCTGCCCTTTCTGTACCATCACTCTCATATATACATTCCAGTTGGTAGCTTCTGCTTCCTCTCAGAAAGAAGCTGTTGATTACGGGAGTGTCTTAAAATAGATGGCCTCTTGGAATCGGGGAATCCCAGTACAAAGCTGGAAATCCCCTTCTCTGGACTTTAGGTTTCTACTCTGAATTTGGGGGAAGCTTTAGGATACAGGAAATTGTATTTACTTTCTGGCCAGGTAGCCACGACACATCGCCTGGAAGGCCATGATCACATCAGTAATCTTCAGGTCTCGTTCCTCCTCCAGGTGGGCCAGGACTCCCGTTCGGAAGAAGATTTTGCTCTGCCCAATCCTGTACAGGTTGGGGTCAAGTTCCAGGGCTTTGATCTGAGGAGAGAGAAAGAGAAAGGCTGCTATTTTCAACTGTTCTGTTTGTTCAGTGGTGCCATGTATTTAGGAACCATTCCACCCAGATCAGCAACTGGAAATATGACTCAGAGCTGGGAGGTCACAATTGGATGTCTGGGGAGGGTCCCAAGGTTAAGCTCACCATGAGAATGCAAGCTTGCTTTCCATCCATAAAGCCTTTGGGGATGGCGTTTGCTGCCAGGATCTCATAGCTTAAAACACAGGACAGAAGTTACACACTCATCTCCATGATTCATGCTTTCTTCAGGGCTTGCTCCCCACTGCCCCACCAACCACAGCAGGCTCACCGTTGCCGGAACTCTTGGAAGACAATCCTGTTGGGGAAGCCCTGACGGCAGATGCGGATGCCCTCCAACACGCCATTACACCGCAGCTGCTCCAGCACCAGAAATGCGTCCAACTTGCCAGACTATGGAAGTGGAAGAGGCCAGTGACCACTCGAGCAGCAAGGCCCAGACCCCAGGACCAGAAAACTAACCTGAAGTCTGTGGGGTCTTCACAGAGTTTAGGTGAGGTACAATGTCCCCTGTTGCCATCTCTGGGTCTTTATATTTTCTTTGGCATTATTTGTCCCATAATCCCATTGTACTTGGTGGTGCTAGCACCCCTGGCTAGAAACTGGGTCTGTTTCCCCTTTACTATCCTCTCCCTCACTCCTGGTCTTTGCTAATCCATAGCTCTTACCTCCCAAGTCTCTCCCAGTAATTTTCTTTTTTCCTTTTTTAAAATTTTCCATTTTTTAAAATTGATTTTACTGAGCTCTACATTTTTCTCTGCTTCCCTTCCTCTCCCCTCCCCCTCTATCCTCTCCCATGGTCCCCATGCTCCCAATTTACTCAGGAGATCTTGTTTCTTTCTACTTCCCATGTAGATTAGATCTTTGTATGTCTCTCTTAGGGTCTTCTTTGTTGTCTAGGTTCTCTGGGGTTGTGAATTATAGGCTGTTTTTTTTTTCTTTGATTTATGTCTAAAAGCCACTTATGAGTGAGTCCAGTAAGTTTCTTTAAAAAAAAAAAAAAAAAAAAAAAAACCTCGGGAGACAGAGACAGCAGATCTCTATGAGTTAGAGGCCAGCTTGGTCTACAGGGCAAGTTCTAGGACAGGCTTTAAAGCTACACAGAGAAATCCTCTATTGAAGAACCAACCCCCCCCCCAAAAAAAAGCAGTTGTAGTGTATTAGTATATATTATGTTCTTGCATGCCTATGAGAGCATACATGTGTGGACATGTGTGGTGTGTGTGTGCTATGTATGTGTGTATGCGTCTGTATATGTGATATGTACTCATGTGAAATGTGTATACTCATGTGTGTGTGTATTCATTTGGAGGCCGAAAGTTGGTGTCAGAAATCTTCCACTGTACTCCTTGACTCGTTCATCCAAACTCAAAGTTCACCAGTCCTGCTAGTCTCTTAGCTGAATTGTTTTGGAAATTCCTTGTCTCTGTCTTTGGAGATTAAAATTACAAGCAGGCCACCATACCTACCTAGTATTTATGTGGGCTTTTGGGGTTCCAAGTCATACTTGTGTGGCAAGCATCTCTCCCAACCTACACTCGTATGCCATTGTCTGTGTCTTTTACCCAGACAACTGCAGCACCTTCCAACTTGGTCATCTCCCCTCAGTCCTGCTCATTCCTCCTAGCTCCTCATTTGGTCTAAAACATAATTTTGATCATGACCTACTGTATAAACTCCTTCAGTGGCTTCCTACAGACAGGAGGCCATCACAAAAGGAACTCCATAATCCAGTCCAGTCCCTTCCCTACCTCATGTCAATAAGAAACAAGGGGGCTGGACGATGGCTCATTCCATAAAGTGACCACTCTATAAGCTAGAGGCCCTGAGTTCAAATCCTCAGGACCCATGTAAAGCCAAGCATAATGCCATGTGCCTGTAATTCTAGAATTGTAAGAAGGAAGGCAGGGATAGAGGATTTCAAAAAACTAGTAGGCCAGCTAAACTGTCCTGTGTGGTAAAGCTTCAGGCCAATGAGAAAGCTGTCCCACATGGAAATGGAAGGTGCCTAAGGACCAACACCAGAGCTTGTCTTCTGACTCTACAGTACACTGTGTATGTGTACATGCACACGAAACAAAAACAATACAAAATGAGCTAGCTACAGTTTTCTTGCCTAGACTCATTTTTTTACCCCCAGTCCTTGACCTAAAGGCCTCCAGACACACTCATACCTCATTATGCACGTCACCAAGTTGATGTCTACCCATGTCTTTTAAAATGACATTTATTTATTTATTTATATTTATTGTGTATATGTGTGTATGTGGGATTGGTGTGGGCACAAGTGTGCCACAGTGCATATGCGGAGGTCAGAGGAAATCCTGTAGCAGTCAGTTTTTCCCTTCTACTGTGTGGGTCCCAGGGATGGAACTCAGGTTATTAGCCTTGATTGACATCAAGAGCCTTTACCCATTGAGCCATCTCACCAACCATCTATCCATTCTTAAAGTTCTTGCAGAGGTAGATACTCCAGTTTTAGGTTGTTTTCCTAATTTACCATTGTGAGTCTAGCCTGTGTGTTAAGGTCCCTGGTCTCCTGATATTTTGGGGAGAAATGGGGCACATAATGAGATGTCCAGCAGCCTTCCTCGCCTCTCTCTACTGGATGCTATAGCAATCCCCTTCCACTTGTGACAAGCAAATGTGTACCCAGTGATTTCTCCAGTGCTGCATCCTAAGTGTCAGTCACAAATAGCAGCTTGGCAAGTGTTTACTAGAAGAATGGAAGGGTTGGTGGCCTCACACCCCATGCCACTACCTAGATGAACAGTCTCTGGAAAGAGTCCCTTCCTTCCTTCCTTGATTTCTGTTGCTTTTAGGCATGGGGAGTAGGCCCCAAATCCAGACAAACTGTCCACTGTCCTTGAGGCTGCTCAGGACAGGGACCAAGGTCAGACCTCTTTTTCTGCCCCTCCACCTCGTTAGTCTGCCTTGTTGCCTCCCGGGTGCCTCTCTGCAGTCCTCCAACACTACCTCATGGGCAGGAGCTCCAGGCTGGGGGGTACCTCACCCTCTTCTCGTGATTGGGGATGATGCAGCGCACAAAGTTAGGCGTGGTGTTGTGCAACGTAGTCATCAGCTTCCCTAGCTGTTCTTTGTAGAGCTGGCCCACAGTGCGGAACATGCCTTTCTTAGTCTTGGAGGCACTAGGCAGTGAGCTCTCGGTCATCTTGGCCATCTGGTCCAGGCCCACAATGCGGTCCACTGTGGGGTACATGAAGGATGATATCAGCCTCTGGGCCACTTCAGGGGTCCTACACTTTTGTCACAAACCAGACGACGAGACTGTGAAGATGGTGGTCGAGGGAGGTGTTCCTAGACCCCATCTGGGGGTACCGTTCCCATTTTTCTTTGTGATGGTCAGGTGTTTCCACCTCTAGCTGAGGTAAGAGCCTCGAAGTAGTGTCAATTTGGGCATCCTTGAGAGCACCCGAGTGGCAGATGAACCAGTGTCCTCTCAAGGATCACAGAGACCTAAGGAGTCAGTTTTGTTCTTGGTGCTAACTCACTGGGTAGCCTGGCCCTGGACCATGTTGTGCTTCAGTTCCCTTCTCTGCAATGGCAGCAATAGCAGCATCTAATTCATTCATTCATTTATTTATTATGTATGTAATATTCTGTATGTATGCCTGCAGGCCAGAAGAGGGCACCAGACCTCAGTACAGATGGTTGTGAGTCACCATGTGGTTGCTGGGAATTGAACTCAGGACCTTTGGAAGAGCAGGAGATGCTCTTAACCACTGAGCCATCTCTCCAGCCTCCTAGCATCTAATTCCTAAAGATGGAATATGACCACAAAGCCTAGAAAGCCCTGACCTCCATAGTAACCTTCAGTACTTACTGAACCCTAGGGAGTTTGCTGAGAACTGACTATGGATGGCGTAAGCACACAACAAAGGCCCTGTCCACTTCAGCTCATAGGTTACCCATCTCTGACAGGAGGAGGCAGACAATGCAATGTAGCAGGTAGGCAGGTATGCTTAGAAAAGTTAAGGATAAAGAGAGGGGGAGAGGAAAAGGAGTGAGAAGAGAGAAAAAGGGAGAGGAGAAGAGGATGGGGGAACAAGAGGGAGAGAAGGAGTGACTTCCCGAGACAGGGTGATAGGAAGTGTCTGTCTAAGAAGCTGATCTTTGAGCAGATACAGAACCAAGCAGTGACCACCATCTTTCCACAAATGCATACCTGTCCAATGAGAGAACATCCTTGGTATAAGTGACAAGTGCTCTGAGGAGTGATGTGGGAGTGTCATATATCAATCTGTTGATTTCATTGGCTAAGTAATAAACAAACTGCTTGGGCTCATAGCGTAGAACATAGGTGGGTGGAGTAAACAGAACAGAATGCTGTTAAAGCCTTTTTTTTTTTTGTTTAAACCGAAAAAGGGGAAATGATGGAGGAAGGTCATTGGTTAAATAAAAAGAAACTGCTTGGACCTCATTGGTTAGAAGATAGGTGGGAGGAGTAAACAGAACAGAACGCTGGGAGGAAGAGGAAGTGAGCTCAGAGACTCCACAGCTCTCCTCTCGGGAGCAGACGCCTCAGAGAGACGCCATGCTCCTGGCTCCTGGGCAGACGTACGCTTTGAAGCTCCTACCCAGGATGGACTTAGGCTAGAATCTTCCCGGTAAGCGCACCTAGCTGTGCTACATAGAATATTAGAAATGGGCTAGTCCAGGTGTGAGAGTTAGCCGAGAAGAGGCTAGATAGAAATGGGCCAAGCAGTGATTAAAAGAATACAGTGTCCGTGTAATTATTTCGGGGCATAAGCTAGCCGAGCAGGCGGCCGGGAACACAGCCCCGCCGCCCTTATTACTACAGAGGAGGACTGAGAAGATGTAAGTGCTCAACAGCCAAGACACCAGTGGGCAGTATTATCACCACAGAGGAGCTTTGCTTTGGGCAGGTGCTCTGCCACATAGCCATAGCTTCCCGTTTCTTCTTTAGAATGGAATAAGAAGTGCCCACTGGTACAGCATGTGCCACCATCATGGCCAGTTGATGTAGCACTGGATGGAGCCAGAGCCTCCTATATGTCCAAGCTCCAGCCACAGCCTGGGATTTAATAGGGAGACCCTGGTACAAGGCTGCATACCAGCAATGAGAGCCAACCTCATGCAACTCCTAAAGTAAGCAAGACGTGGTAGAGACCCAGTTTACAAATGAGGACATCCAAGCTTAATAGTTAGGCAATACGTCCAAAGTCCTTCTGACTTCATCATGTCTAGTTAACCCTCTTCCTGGACCCTGACACAGGACCTTTTTGGTGAATCCAGGAATGAGATGGAGGAGCTCAGTGTCCCTCATTTAAGAAGATCATGAACTGAATTTTCCAGGGAAAGAAGGGCAGGTCTGTGTTAAAGATTCTAAAGGGCTAACAGATTGGTAATTATGGAGACCTGAAATGTTAGAGATGCAGGGTTTAATCATCTTGGGCCATCTTTAGCCCCTAACTGGCCATTTATTGTCTACATCCATACCTGACCTAATATTTATCTATCATAGACAGGTTGGGGCTGTCTTAACAGACCACCAGTTTCCACTGACTCCAAAGCTAAGCATGTCATCAGGTCCCCACAAGAGTCCTTTAAAGATTACCTTGATTATTCTAGAACATTAAAACCTCATGAAACCATTTCCACATTGAGGCCAGCCATTTGGGGTACCCTGAGCCTTATCTCCAGCCACAGCCACTCATACTCAGCTTAGGATAGATTCTTACTTCCTTTACAGGGGGAAGTGTATGCTGTGCAGACAAGGCTGTTTTAGTGTGGTAGCATTAGCATGTGACAGTCTGCTTCTCTTCCAGGCCCCACACGAGGCCTCCCAGTTTGTTACACATGAAGGAACTAGGGCAGTAGGTCTGAGGTGTTCAACCTCCTAGATCAAAGCGGCCTCCAGGGCAGGAAGAACTTACCATCCTTCCACAGGTCAGCAACAAACTTGTCAGAAGAGGCATTGAGGAGTGAGGTCACGTTGTCATTTAGCGGGTCCATGTTCTTGGTCAGCCAGGCAGCTGCATTATAGTCCACCTGCCAAAAGCCACGCTGGCATCAGGCTGCCTGCCTCTGAAACCCACCACAAGGCCCAAATCCTCCATGTTCACATCTCTAGACCTTAAATGGGAAATGGTATTGTTTAGGTTGCCATGATGGGTCTCCACTGACATCAAGGAAGAGACAAATAGGTCAGAATCTTCAGGGACCCTACACATAGTAGGGCATTCACCAGTGGCAAATCAGTGCCAGAAGAAACTCTTGCTGTTCTGTCCACAGAGCCTCAGAGGAGCTGCCTTTTGCCACAGTCTCACACTAAGCCCCAAAAATGTCCGAGGAAGATAATGGTGACAAAAGTTGTCCTAGGGCTGGAGAGATGGCTCAGAGGTTAAGAGCATTGCCTGCTCTTCCAAAGGTCCTGAGTTCAATTCCCAGCAACCACATGGTGGCTCACAACCATCTGTAATGAGGTCTGGTGCCCTCTTCTGGCCTGCAGGCATATACACAGACAGAACATTGTATACATAATAAATAAATATTTAAAAAAAAAAGTTGTCCTAGACACCTTGTGTTTCTCCTATTCCAGGGCAACTGGACAGGACTCCTCAGTGTTAAAGTCAGCCAGGGACGTCTTTCCCACTGTCTGAGGAATAGGGTTGGTTCTACTGGACTTCATCATAGCACAGGGGACTGAACCTAGGAAGTCAATCAGGGTAGGTGCCCTAGTCTGTTTTCTGTTGCTGAGATAAAACACACTGACCAAAAGCAACCCAGGGAAGGAAAAGTTTAATGGCTCACAATTCCAAGCTATAGTCCATCACTAGAAACAGTCAGGGCAGGGACTCAAAGTGCCACATCCACTGAGAAAGGGACAGAGAAGCAAATGTGCCTATGCTGTTTCTGCACCTAGCTTTCTCCTGTTGCTCGTGAGGTGGTGCCACCCACATGCAGGGCAGGTCTTTGCGCCTTAATTAACAATCAACACAATTATCCCCAGCCCAACATGCCCACAGGCCAACCTGACCTAGGTAATTCCTCAGTCGAGATTCTCTTCCAAATGATTCAAGATTTGAGAGTAACCTTCATGTAGGCCAGTGCTCCAGCACTGACTGACAGCCCTAGGCTGCTAGCTTAGAGGTCTTTAGACATGGATATATGGAAAAGGACACTGAAGGCTTTTGAAAACCCCTGACTTGCTTAATGTCCAAATTTAACGCCTGTGACTACAGCACAGTATGGAGCGGCAGCACAGCTCTGGCGCGTTGTAACGGGATGTGGTTTCTATGGGCGATGGGGTGACAAGACTGAAAAACAAGCACATAGGAACCTGGGCAAAGTGCTACCGGCAGATGCTTAAAGGAGCAGAAGCTTTACTGAGAGTATAAAGTGGGAGGCAAAGAGGCCACGGTACAAATATTTCCAGCTTGGTGGGCTATACAGTCTGCCACAATGCTCAACTCTGCCCTTGTAACATCAAAGAAACCAGAGATCTTATGGAAACAAATGGGCCTGGCTGTGTTCCAATCTTGGCCAGAAGCCTAGATTGTGTGAATGGGGCAGTGCCTGTTCCCATGATGCAATGTGAGATACTAGAAGGGTGACGAAACAATTCTATAAGCCAGAATAAGCTATGGCTTCTCTTTTCTTTCTTTAAATACTTATTTATAAGTATGGATGTTTGCCTGTGTGACCCTATGTGCTGTGTGTGTACAGTGCCAGCAGAGGCCAGTGGTGGATTTTATATGCTATTCAGGACACACTAATATCCAAGATGATGGTGGTGGTGATGGTGACAATGTTGACAACAATGGTAAAGACTTCCACAGATGGAACACAATGGTGATGCCAGGGGTTCTTGTGAACTAGAGAAGATCCACTGGTCCCTCACTTCAGGGGCCTTGCCTATGGGGTTTGCCATGGAGCAATCAGTACTTGAAGTCTTCCCAGGGAAGACTATCCTGGTTAGGACAGTTGACATACCTCAGAGACGCTCACTCTCACTACTGACTGAGGCTTAGACAATGAGCCTCTAGCTGGGAACTGACTTGCTATACGTCTCTGGAGGGTACAGCCTTTGTCAAAGCATCCTTGTGTAAATGCCCACCCTCAGGACAGAGCACCCCTCAAGAACCTTGACCAGTACCTTCCCAGCATAGTGGATGATGGAGAATTCAGTTTTGTCCTTTAACTGCTTGGGCTTCTGAAATTTGGGGTGGTTGCCCTGCTCTGAGCACAGCTTCTCCACAAAAGACTTGTCCGTGGCTTTGGGGAACCAGCACTCTTCATCCAGTAAGGCCAGCACACCTGGAGGGTTGTTCTGGAACACAGGAGGGTAGGATCACCACCAGGCTGGGTCATCACTACCGGGCTCACTGGGAAGGGACAATCATTCAGATGCCACAAACACAGCCAGGTAAGGTGGCACAGGACTAGAATCCTGGCAAAAGTGTGAAAACAAGTTCAAGGCCAGGCTTGAACTTGATCTACATTGAACACTATCTCAAAAAATTATTTCCCTCTCCAAAAAGAGAGAGGTCACACAGAGGAGAGACACTGCTACTTTGTTTTGCTTATGTCAAAGATCAATCCATGTCCTCTTTCCTCCACCCCATGAGGGATTAAGAGCAAGAACTACCAGGACACAATGCTTGCTGCTGCTTATGCTGGGCAATACACAAACACCACAAAGATGGCATTCCCCTCTCCCACTTTGAGTGGGGATAGAACTCAGGCTAAAGCCTGCTAGGCAGGACCCTATCACTGAGCTATATTTCCGGCTATATTGGTTTGGTTTAGTTTGAGACACAGCATCCTAGGTTCTCAGACAGTTTGAGACACTATAACCCAGGCTGCTATAATCAGTCAACACTTGATGTGGGATTCCCCTCTGTAGGCTATGAAAATGTTTTATTGCTATTGATTAATAAAGAAGCTGTTTTAACAGAGTAAAGCCAGGGGAAAATCCAAACAGAGATGTAGAGAGAGAGTAGGTAAAGGCAAAGAGAAGCCATGTAGCCGTAGAAGGAGAAAGACATCTGCCACTGCCGGCCAAACTTTGCCGGTAGGCCATAACCTCATGGTGATGCACAGATTAATAGAGATGGGCTAATTTAAGATGTAAGAGCTAGCTAGAAATATGCATAAGCTAATAGGCCAAGCAGTGTTTTAATTAATACAGTTTCTGTGTGATTATTTTGGGTCTGGGTGGCTGGGAAACAAATAAACAGTCTCCGCATACAAACACTAGACTCAAACCTCCAGCATTCTTCCTGCCTTAGCCCCTTGAGTGCTGGGATTAGGTGTGAGCCACTACACCCAGTTAAGATTACACAAGAATCTCAAAAGAATCTGTTGCTTTACTTCCTTATAAATTTACCCAGGATCCCTTTCAGCAAAGTTTTTCCTATGTCTGAGAAGGTATTGGTTTGTACCGTTCACCCTCGGAGAACTGTCTTCACGTTGATGATTCCAGCTCACAGAACTATTTCCTGATTGCCTTCCATAGTGCCTTGGTGAAGTGTTGGTTTGGTTTCACCACTGGCTCTTCCAGGAGGTGAGGGTCTATACCTATCTTGTTCATAGTTATAACACCAATCCTTAAAGAAGAGGCCCAGCCTGCAGTAACTGCTTGCCTTCTATGACTCTAGAAGTTTGGGATACAGTAGTAGACAAATCACAGACTCTTTGGGAATGAATGAGCCAAAGAGAGGAAGAGAAAGACTGAGGGAACTGCATTCTGGTGGTGTATGCTCTAATCCTAGCGCAGGAAGCTTGAGACAGAAGAATTGTTATAATTCAACCAGATGTGGTGGTGCATGCTTGAAATTCCAGCACCTGGGAGTTAGAGGCAGAAGATCACAGGTTCAAGCTCATCCTCAACGACAGAGTGAGTTTGAGGCCAACTGGAGCTACAGTAAGACCTTGTCTCAAAAAAATTTATATATGCTAATAAAAATATCTTTAAATTTTAAAGCAATAGAGTACTTGCCTAGCATGGGCAAGGTCCTGAACTGCAACTGCAGAATTGCTAAAATAATTATTTTGTTGAGGATCAGTGTGACTAATCTCATGACTCATGGTGCTGAGGCAGGAAGACTCTTAGGTTTGAGACTAGCCTGGTCTACATACGAAGTTCCAAGTGAGTTGGCTCAAAACAGGGGAGGGGTAGCATAAAATAAAGCAACTTTGATTGTAAACATAGACAGCATAGCCTAGTTCCCCAAACTCCATTGACAGCCTTTCAGGACTCGCCCAGAGACACCACACATGGAAACAAACTCTGACTCGGTGTGTACAAATAAATGGGTCAGCATGCACATGCGAGCCCCTCACCGGCCGCTCAATCAGCTCAATACAGGGCTGCAGGTCCAGGCCAAAGTCAATGAAGTTCCACTCAATGCCCTCTCGTTGGTACTCTTCCTGCTCCAGGATGAACATGGTGTGGTTGAACAGCTGCTGCAGTTTCTCATTGGTGTAGTTGATGCACAGCTGCTCGAAGGAGTTTACCTACATATACACAGAGAGGGAGGGCAGCTGAGCTGGGTGAGATCATAGGGCAGCTCAGGTTGCAGGAAGCCCGGTGGCCTGGACCTGACTTCCTGAAGAGCTCTTCCTGCCACCTGGCACCCAGAGAGGTACAAGACTCAAATAAGACTGTGTAAAGCCCAGGATGCCTGGCAAAAGTGGTCCACACCCCTATCACAGAGTACTTATCTCATATGATCAACATATAGATGAACTAACCATATAAGGCATATTCTCCTCACCAATTCACAAACAGGGAAACTGAGGCTCAAAGACAGGATGATCCCACAGTAGAGCTCTTTGATAGATCTGTCACCCTCTTTTTCTCTGAGAAATTCCCTCCAACTCATGAGAGTGGGACCCAGGCACTCTGCATATA
Source organism: Microtus oregoni (assembly GCF_018167655.1). Classification (NCBI taxonomy): domain Eukaryota; kingdom Metazoa; phylum Chordata; class Mammalia; order Rodentia; family Cricetidae; genus Microtus; species Microtus oregoni. The sequence goes on from NW_024543086.1 coordinate 32,062,696, forward strand.
CTATATGAAATATAGGAAGATCTTGAGCTCAGTGATTGGCTGAGAGTTAACCCACTGACTCAACTCAAGTGAGCAGGAACCATTGTGACTTCTATGTCAAGATTTGGGTTGAAGCTCTTAGAAATGAGATCCTCTTTTTTTTTAAAGATTTATTTATTTATTATGTATACAACATTCCTTCCATGTATGTTTGTATGCCAGAAGAGGGCACCAGATCTCATTATAGATGGTTGTGAGCCACCATGTGGTTGCTGGGAATTGAACTCAGGACCTCTGGAAGAGCAATCAGTGCTCTTAACCTCTGAGCCATCTCTCCAGCCCCGAGATCCTCTTTTTTTTAAGATTACTAAGTGGCAATCTAGATCTCCGACGCTATCTTGGCACCATGAGAGGAGAGCTATTGGAGGGGAAGCCAATGTGGTAGGAAGCAGAGCAGGTAGATCCTGCCTATTGCAACCAGCTTGACTGCCAGCTAATTTATACAAACCAATACATAAATAGTGGATGTATGTCTCTTACACACACTCAAGTATAACCTTAACCAGATAGTTTGCTACCTATAGTGCCTATCTGTGTATCTTTCTACAAAATAAGTGTTTCAAAGCCCATCCCAGAGGACAAAGACCATTGATATACCTCAAAGATCTCAAACCCAGCAATATCCAGAATGCCCAGGAAGGAAGCCCCCTGCCGATGGGTCTTGTCCAAAGCTTTGTTCACACGGCTGAGGATCCACCGGAAAAGGCGTTCATAGGTGGCCTTGGCTAAGGCCTCAATGGCAAAGTCAGCCTGCAGGACAGTGAAGGAAACACATGTATTGCCAACAGGAAAGTGGTAGAAAGAATGATTAGACTTAAGGAATGGCTGGATGGATAATGAAATACCACCCATGAGAAAGCCTGTGGAGCCTGTCCCCACCCAGGACCAATTAGAGACTACTAGCCCTGCTTGAAAATATTTCTACAGGTCAGGTCTCTAAGAATCACTGATGTGTGAGGGACTCAGCTCTCAATCCACAGTATCCTCAAAGTTGGCATATGACTGAAAATATTTTAGTATTGAATAAATGAAAGATGTAGGGGTGAATGGATGGATAGAGGAACAGATGGATAGGTAGAGAAATAGAGGAATGGGAGATGATTGGCTGGTGGATGAGTGGTAGAAGGGTTAATGGGTAAAATAAATGGATGGAAAGGAGGGTGGGTGGGCAGGTGAGTGGATGATGGATGGTTGAGCTAATGTGTGGATGGGTGGGTGGGTGATTGGGTGGATAGATGAACATGTTGGTAGATAAATGGATGGCTGGTGGGTGGATGAGTAGATGACATGATATGGAACGACAGGTGCCTGGATGGGTAAACAGCTGGATGTCTGCAGCATAAACAGCACCATTACCTGTTCTTTGGTTTGAGCTTTCTGTACCACATCCCGTCCAACTTTGATACGAGGGGTCAGGATGGCTCTGGTGAAATCTGTCACATTAATTCCCACAAGGTGGCAAACTTTCTGAGCAGCTGTGTGAGGAAAGAAGCATCTTAGCTAAGCCACCAAAGAGAATAGGTAGGTGCCACTGGGACCAGAGGGAGAGGCCACTGTCATCTACACTGTTTATTTCCCTTTAAAGAAAAAGAAATGCTAGTCACCACCTATATGGAGGTGCACATCTGCCATCCCAACTCTTGGGAGATGGAGACAGGAGCATCTCTGTCCACACAGTGAGTTTGAGCCTTGCATGGGCTATGTGCAACCCTGACTCAAAAAATAAAAGCCAAGCAAATAAAAACAACTGCAAAAGAAAGAAAAACGAAACTGTAATGTATTTATAAATGTCTATTCTGGTCATAAGCTTGTGGCTTGTCATATTACTGTGTATATTTTTGCGTTTAAAAACTTACTTTCAAAACCACACAGAATCATATACTCAGCTGCTTCCTATACATAAAGCCTTGTCTATCCCATGGGGTGTGTGTGTGCCCATGTGTGTGTACACATGCCCAGCAGAGAGTCTTAAGCGTAGGATTCTTCCACTGCTTCATAAGCTCTCTGCTCAAGCCTTTTTCAGTGAACCCTTCTGGGGAACTGGATCCTGTTCATGTACTACATTTGGAGAGTACTCCACAATACATGTCCAGTAGGGTGGAAAGCAATACAATACACAGTGGCCCCAGAATTAGAAGCCTTATGCTCAGCTACCACCAAAAGTGGTGAGAGTCAGGGATCTTCTCAAAAGCACAAAATGTTGAGTATTTTCAAAAAGGTTGCCAGAATCAGTGGAAAACCAGAGAAGGGGAACCAGGGTTCTGAGTTAACTATGATTTCCAAATAAACAAAACTTTGTAGCAGAACCTCTTTTTAAAGGTTTTGTTTTTATTTATGTATATGTATGTGAGTACTGAAAAGGGTGATGGATACCCTAGAGCTGAAATTACAGGCAGTTGTGAGATAGCTGTCTCAGGTGCTGAGAATCACATTGGGATCCTCTGGAAGAGCAGCAAGTGCTCTTAATCTCTCAGCCATCTCTGCAACTCCAAGGAACATTCTTGTGATGGAAAGTGTTTGTAGGGGAAAGCCCAGCCCAATGGGGGGCGTGTTTGCCTCGGGCTAATGTTTACATATGAATCTGGTGGGCGTGAGCCCTGCCAGTCCTTTTTTTGTATTTCCTGTTCCTCGCTGGATCCCTGGTGTTATAAGCTATCCCTTCATTAAAATTTGCTGTTTCATACTAAGCTAGCCTGGTTATTACGCCGTACACAAGTGTTACAGCTTATCTGAAACCTGGATTCAACTGTGCCACCTGTATTTTATCTGCCATCCCTCATTTGCAGGGAACATGAGGCCTGTCTCCTCAGCAAGACTGTGTACCATAAGAAGGGCTGAGTTAACTTTTTCTGCCTGGCAGAGTGTAACTGCTTAGGAAATGCTTGTTCAATAAACAAACCATTGCAGGGTTCAGAAGAGATGACCATGAGGACCTGTCTGGCCTGAAACACTGAACTTCTGACTTTGTGCTCGGTGGTCTGCCAGCTATGAAACACTTGAAGGAAGAGCCAGTGACAGCAAAAAGCCCCCACAGTCATGGGGCACATGCTCAAGACCTGAGACAGCAGATGGTGCCCGTTCTGGGCATGCTAGTACCTTCCTATGCAGACACACCTCTAATAAAGTTTAACTTACACAGAAAGCACCAAAACGAGCTAATAACAGCGGTTAGTAGTAAGTCAGGCAGTCAGCGTGGTGTGCACACCTGCCATTCCAGCACTTGGAGGCTGAGGCTGGAGAACTGGGAATTCCAGGCCAGCATGGGCTACAGTGAGGCCTTGTCAAAAAAATAAATAAATAAAAAAATAAAAAAATAAAATATATATATATACATATATATATTAGTACTTATAAAGTAACAGGGACAATAACATTGAATGATATAATTATAACAGTGTGTTATAATAAGTCACATGTAGGTTGCCTTTCTCAAACTCCCTCCCTGTGTTGTCTCTTTTAGATGACATCTGACTGCCATTTGCAGTCATAGGTAAGAGGACATTTATATCACCAAGGCCTGAGTGGGACCTGCCCTCCCATCCCTAAAACTATTATCACTGGGTCAAGTAATAAGTACCTGTATTGTCAGGCATAGATGCCTGGTCTGTGTTTCGTTCCTTCTTGAAGACAATGTTTCCCAGCTGAAGGACAGAGGATACCACCTTCAACATAGCTAAAGAAGGGAGAGAATAGTGGATCAGACAGTAACAACCCAAAATATTCTGAAGGCTGGCAATCTGATCATCACTGAACACCCAGAGTCAACCAGTGTCATCCCTCTGTAGACCAAGTTCTGAGTTATTGCAGCTTGACAAGAGTCAAATTGGCTTGCAGGGGAAGATGCCTGAATTTGGGAGCTGAGTCTTGCCAGCGAGTTGCTGAAAACCTTATATCGCATGGGGTTTCTCTATGCTGATGGGACTTTTGCAAGCTCCATCCATGGACCAAATGTGTTCACTGACTATCATGAATGAATGTATTGGTGGAGGAAGGATGCATGCATGGATGGAATGTAGATGACTAGACAGATGAAGGATGGATGGAGATGTGTGGGAAAAGAATGACTGGGTGAGTGCAGGGTGTGTCACTGATCAGTGCCAACAGAGGTCCTAACTGAACTGTGCAGCTACCAAGAAGTTACCATGTCCCAAGAACAAAACCTAAAAATCCTAACTTTCTTCGATCCCCAGGCTAAACCATGGGTTTTAGCTCCTTCACAGCAGTTGCTCTCATACCATAAGGGCCAGACCCCTTCAGGAGGACGAAGATATAGTTGCTAACCACCAACTCAACCACACACCCACTTCTCCCCACCGCAAAATTGCTATGGGCAGGGCATTGCTAAGGGTGTTCTCTTTTATACCGACACCCACAAAAAGAACTTTGCAAACTAGGACATGCTGGCTTCATGCTTCTCAAAAGTACCAGTTTAAGCCAGTATTGACCTGCAGAGTGAGGGCGAGCCATCTAACTCCAGCTCAGCCTTGCTGAACTCAGGGCAGAAATTCTTGGGCAGAAGGTAGTCCAGTGCATCCATGGGATAGTTAGCAGCACCCCATCACTTACCAGTAGATTGCAGTAATACCCTCCTCTAGAGCTAGGGCAGCCAAAAAAAAAGTCTCTAGACCTTGCTAAGCGTCCCCTGAAATGAAGGGGGAGTCAAGCCTCCCTTCCTTGAAAATCTTCCGACACAGTAATTGTGATAGACTTATGAGCCAGGAGGACTCATGGGGACAAGAACTCCACTTACAGTAGCAATGGATATTCTATCAATCATCTTTTTACCAAGGGAAAGGTGCCCATAGTTATCAGGACTGATTTTTCCTAGTATGGTAGAAACCAAAATTTAAACATGAAATCTACCCACATTGGGAGCCAATTTTAAAAAGCAAGTTTAGGATCATACAGATGACTCAGAAGCTCAAGCCTGATTGTCTGCAGACCTCTATACACGGCATGGCCCACCTCAGCAAATAAGTGGTTAAAATGATTTTTGTTTTAGCTTTTCACTGGGTGTGTTGGTACACCCCTAAAATCCTAGCACTGGGAGGCGGAAGCAGGAACATTGTGAGTTCCAGGACTGCATGGACAACTTTGCAAGGTACTGTTTAAAAAATTAAACTAAATAATGTTATAAAGATATCTTCTTTCTTGCTAGGTAGTCATTCTAATTTATTAAAACCAATATAATCCAGGCATAAAATTGGTGTTTTGATAGACTGTTGCTTGTGACAAAGATCACAACAAATATGGCTGTCACGTTCTATCCTGCACATTAAAATATTCAGGCAGCATTAGTGCAGATGGGATGCAGAGTGGCATCAGTGCAAATGGCTGAAGTCAGATCACAATTCTTTATAATCCCTGAAAGGATGTGCACAGTGATGCTAGAACCAAATTAAGGGCTCACATCTGTCCCTGTTCTCAGCGGTTGTGTGACCTAAAGTGAGATATCAGTCTCTCTGGGCCTGTGTTTTGCCAACTAAAGAGTGGCAAAAGCATCTGTCTTATAGGGTTGATTGTCACAGGGTTCAATAGCACAGAGCCTAATACAGTCCGAGCACAGTAGTTCAGCACTGTTTTAGACTTTATGACATCTCATGCTACTTACTGGCTTGCTTGCTTGATTGGTTTGTTTGCTTGGTTTTGCTTTTTATAAACAGGATCTTATTATGCAGTCCTGACTGGCCTAGAACTCACAGAGAGTCTCCTGGCTCTTTCTCTCTAGTGCTGGGATTAAAAGTGTGCCCTTTATGCCTGCCTGGTTTGCTTGTTTGATTTTGTCTCTGAAACAGGGTCTCAGTCTATAGTCTTGTCTGCTTGAGCTCACTATGTAGCCCAGGCTGTCCTCAAAGTCATAATGACCCTCCTGACTCAGCCTCCCAAGTACTGAGATTATAGGTACATATCATCATGCCTTGCTGGAACATGTAGTATGATTAAGAGTTCACTTAGCTTGTCTTTTCACCTGGTCCCTCACATGAATTATTCAAGAAATTTAAGGGCCCAAACCTCTACTCCTGTAGGCAAAGGTAGGGTCCTAAGTGTGAACCCTAGCAGCAATTCACTATGCCTTCTTGGCAATTCACTTTTGCTTCTCTGCCTCAGTTTCCCCATCTACAAACAAGCTATCACAGCTATCCCATGGGTGCCTATGAAATTAAATAATGTACCTAAAAACCCAGACATCATGTTTGTCTGACACATGCAAGACTTAGGCTCCATCCCACAGACTGCAGGGGACATGGCCATTAGTAGTGAGCTTGCCTAGCTTGCAGGAAGCCCTGGGTTTGATCCCCCAGCACCATATAAAGCAGATGTGACGGCACACGCCTGTCATCCTGGCACTCAGGAGGGAGAGGCAGGAAGTACAGATGTTCAAGGGAATTCTGGGCTAGCCTGGGCTATTTGAGAACTTGTCTCAAAGAGTTAAAAGTCTTGTTTTGTTCCCTATTAGCTTCTCTTAATCTCTTGTGAGTATTTATACAGAGGTCAGTGTTTTTACAGAACACAATTTAAATGGCTCCATCTGCCTCCATTTACAGGACAGACAATAATAACTTTTAACAATCACCATTTTAGTCTATCCCTGCTTTTTTTTTCACTAATTGAAATAAAATGCACTGAACATATTGGTGTCTTTTTAAAAAATATTTATTTATTTATTTATTATGTATACAATATTCTGTCTGTGTGTATGTCTGCAGGCCAGAAGAGGGCACCAGACCTCATTCCATATGGTTGTGAGCCACCATGTGGTTGTCAGGAATTGAACTCAGGACCTTTGGAAGAGCAGGCAGTGCTCTTAACCTCTGAACCATCTCTCCAGCCCCATATTGGTGTCTTAGGGGGAAAATAAGAAGCATACAACTGGAACCTACTCAGTGTGTTTTCTCAGTCTCTCTTTGTGTCTTTGTTTTTTTTTTATTTGTTTGTTTGTTTGTTTGTTTTTTCGAGACAGGGTTTCTCTGTAGCTTTGGAACCTGTCCTGGCTGTCCTCGAACTCACAGAGATCTGGCTGCCTCTGTCTCCCAAGTGCTGGGATTAAAGGTGTGTACCACCACTGCCCAGCTCTTTGTGTCTTCTTAAAACTGGATTATGAGCTAGGACCCTTGTTCCCAAAAAGATGCATCAGATTTAGGGAGTTCATGGCCTTGGATGCTGATGAGAGGCCATTGTCAAGAGCTACAGACACTACCCATCTGCCAACTCTGTCCGTGGACCCTCTTTTTCTCCACTGCAGGTTATCCTAAAGGCACCAGCTCATCCTGTGGGCCTTACTGTAGCAACTGGATAGTCTGGGAGCCCAAAGCATGCAGGAAGGGAGGCCAATTTATCACAGTCCTGCCCTGGGGAACTCTGAACCCTAGAGCCCATTCAAACCTGAAGGAAAGTCATTCTGGAGTTACAGCACTGAAGCCAGCAGGGGCCATATGGGCTTCACGGCCAATTGTGGAATGATATTGGGCAATATCAGTCTATCAACAGAGCTGAAATCCCAGGAAGAGCCTATGTCTTCATTACCTCCTTCCCATCATACCTGGTATGCCTATGTTCAGCCCTAAGAACCTGCTCTTAGCGCCTTTACCTCCCTTCCCACGACCCTAACATCATAGGCAGTCAGGGAACATACACACTCACTTAGGCCCACCAACCCAAGGTAGTGAGATGGCACTGTTTGGGGCTATGACAGAGTCCCTCTACACTTTGGCCACAAACCTAAAGGCTGTAAAAGCTGGAATACAACTGCATTGTTGTCAAGAAAACTATAGCCTATATAGGGACCACAGTGTTGAAAAATGAAGGACCTGAAACCAGCGTTTAGAGAAACTGTTGAGTCCCTAGAGTCTATGGAACCTGTGACCAGCATGGCTGACTTTTCCGGTATGGAGTTAGTATGGCTATCTTCCCAGCTCTTGGAGCCTAGCTAATGGTACTATTCTGAAAGCCAAGAGGCAGGACCTAGACTGTGGAAGTAGGCTGATGGGACACTTTCTTCCCATCCTGCTTCCTACCTGCTGTGATTTAAGGAGCTCTGCCACCCAATCCCACTGCCATGGTCTGAACAGTTCTACCATGCCTCCCCTCTGTGACGGGTAGATTCCCTCTGAGATCATCAGCCAAGATAAACCCCCCATCTTAAGTTGTCCCATCGGGTGTCAGCATTGAAGCAGAAGTAACTAACACAGTGAGTCACTTTTGATGAAGTCAATGTGGGTCAACTCCAACATAAGAAGCTTTACTTCAGTCACTGGTCTAAGCCATGTGTGGCAGGATTCACTTTGCTTCTCTTTGTTTCCTTTCCCTCCCACTCTCCCTCCTTTCAGGAGGTAGGGAATTCAAGAGAGTAGCCATCTACCCTGACCAGATGAGGACCAGTAGGGAAATCCCTCAGCACCACACATACAAATCCAGTCTCCTAGGCCACAGCATGAAACTCACCTAGCTGTTCCTCTTCATTGAAGCCCATGATGGACATGGCCTCCAGCGTCTCCTGGAACATCTCGTCATCCTGAGCAGCTGGGATGGGCACGAAGCCATTGGATAAAAACGTATAGCTGTTGAAGCTCTCCAAAAGCAGGTCACCTCAAAGAGAGGAAGAGAGTGGAGTGAACGAGGAGACATGACACAGGGACCCAAGAACAGTCTGGGCCATCACCATTTTTCTTGCTCTCTCAAAGTTTGGGCAGTTAAAACCCTTCTTATATGTCTTCATGTACAGTCCTCACCAGCCAGTGCTGGTTTGTTGGGCCAAAATTATCTCAGGGCCTGTACCTCGAGGCCTGTAGGACAGAGAAAAGCCTGACTCTGGTTTGAAGGATAGTCTCAAAGCTACCAAGTGGGGATGAGACAGCAAAATCTAGGTAGACACTCCTCTAGCCAAAGGGAGGGCTTGGTCATCTCTCATTGGCTGGAGGTACCCCCACATCACCCGATGTCACTTAACCTATATAAGCTGATGTTCACAGTAATAAACTGAGTTCCTGCTTTGACTTGACTCCTTATTACGTCTGTTTGTCCTGCATCATGGGGCTGCTGAACGGGCAGATAGCACACTCACCTTTCCCTGGGGAATAAGGCTAAGGAGGCCTGGCATTGGTTTTATATGATTGTGTAGGTTATATACTGTGCCGGGATATCAGACAGCTAAAATCAGCCTGATCTATATATCCTAAATAGTATATTATGTACTTGCCTGTGTATAACAAGCTATTTCAGGACATCAAAATTAGGTCTTATATGCTGAATTCCTGCTCTGTATAGATAAAGGTTTAGCTCTCACCCTTCCTCATTTTTTTTTCAATTATTTCTAATTGAATCAGTAGACAAGCCTTTTATCAGAGGTTAACAAATCTGGCCCACTGGTTGCCTTTGCAAATAAAGTTTTATTGAAGCAGGTTTGCCTCAATTTCCTTGTGAACTCTCCCACTGTAATAATAAGCAGCTATTAACAAAAACACTATGGCTCTCAAAGCTTAGGATGATTATTATCTTGTCCTTTAATGAACCTATTTTACAATCCCTTGTTTATATTATTACATTAAAAAAAACTTGTTTGTGCCAACCAGGCTTGCTGGTACATGCCTGTCTGTACAAGCCTACAGGCCCAGTATTCTGAAGGTCAAGACAGGGAATCTCAAGTTCAAGGCTGGTCTAAGACTGTTAGAAGTGAGCATCTTCTAAACCATACTATAGTACATAGGCCAGGGAAGACTAAGAGAGAGGAGCTGTTACCCTGTGGTGAAGGCTTTCCAGGGGTGACCTGGAGCACCCACACCCCTATCTGTGACTCCTTTCCTTCCTTAAGGAGGTAAAAAAGCCTAGAGAAATCATTGTTTCCCCAGTGTGAACTTTGGTGGAATCGTGCGTCTATAGCTGGGAGGTTAGGAGAAGGGATGGATATTGTTGTGTATTCCCTAGGAAGGAAATTAGCAACAGTGCCAAAGAAAAGAAAGGTTTCTCTCTCTCTCTCTCTCTCTCTCTCTCTCTCTCTCTCTTTTTCCTTCTTCCTTCCTTCCTTTCTTCCTTTCTTTTTCTTTTCTCATTGTTACTCTTCCAACATGTCTGTTCCTTGCCAAGACAATTAAAGATACTTGGAGTAAAATCAGGGAGATGCTCTCTTTTTAAGCCAAAGTCTTTTATGGGTCAGGTCACCTTGAAGTCACTTGATGAGCCCAAAGTTGAATGTACTCAAGGCCAAGGTAACTCAAGTTTCTGGGTTCAGAGAAACATGGGACTGGTCACAAGGACTTGGGTCTTAGTCAACACCATTATCCATGGTTTGGAGAGATTCATAGACATTTCAACCTCTTAAACTTTCCTTCTCCCCAGCTCTGCCATCAAGAATACAAATCGGCTGGGTGTGGTATGCATGCCTATAATCTCAGTACTTCAGAGTTCAAAGCAGGGGGTTGCTATAAGCTTCAGCCTAGCCTGGGATACATAGTAAGATCCTGACTCAAAGAAAGCATAACAAACAAACAAACAAACAAACAAAAATGCAATTGGCCCTAGACTGTCCCCTGTTCCCTGGCCCAGCTGCCCCTGGCGCAGCTGCCCCGGCCCCAGCTGTGGGAAAGCCTGTGGCAGGGCATGGAGCAAAGTGCAGCAGGGAACAAGAGGGAGGAAGGGTAAACAACTTGGGCAATCTGCCCGCCAAGGGCCCCCACCATTTGCTGGTGCTCCAGGAGGCCAAGCTTCACAAACAAGGGAATGAGGGCGACATCCCCTATTTCAGGGCCGTGCAAACACCCATCGTGGCTGAAACCCTTTCACAACTTCCTTTCCTTTCTCCTCTCATTTTCTTTTCCCTCCTCCTAGCTTCCTTTCCTTCTTTTTCTCTTTCCTTCATCTCTCCTCCCTACCTCCTCTCCCTCCCTCCCTCTTTCAAGGTTCCATGCTGGCCTTGGCCTAGCTATTCTGCTTCCACCTCCCAGTGCTGAAAGGACAAACATGTGTCACACCCCAGTCCTTTTGCTAATCTTAATGAACGTAACTAAGGGGAAAAACGTGATGGAAAACAAGTTTCTGTTGTTTCCGTCAGTTCTCTAACCTAATCCTAATCCCAATCATAGAATGTGAATTCCACTAGCCACATGTATTCACAACGTGTCCCTTTTCTGGCTATACTTTTGATGTTTCTTTAAGAATTTGATTCCTCAACTCTGAGGCTTCTGTGACAACTACCCTACTCTACCCCCCAAAAAGAAAAGAAACAGTCTAGACAGGAAGCCCTTAGGAACCTGTGACAGGAATTCTGAAGTGTAGCTCTTCACAGTTGATGACTTTTGGTAGGGGCAGGAGTGGGGAAAGACTTAGTTTTATTTAAGTGGGTGGTCACTGGGAATTTGACCATGCTCCAATGAGCATATGGGCAACATAAATTGAACTTGGCATCTTTTTCTTTCTTTCCTAAAAATTAATTTACAATGGAAGTTGGCAAATTGAAGTATGTTTCCTGTTCTTGTAAATATAGTTTTTATTGAAACATTTATTCTGCTGGTTTATGCATTGCTGTGGCTGTCTCTGCACAATGGCAGAGTTCAACAGAATGCATATGCTATTCGGCCTTTTAAAGAAACAGAAAAAGTCTGTTTAGTTGGGGTGGAGCTCAACTTACAGAACTTGCCTGGCATGTGTAAAGCCTGGGGCTCCATCCCCAGAGTCAAAAGAAAGGATGAGGAAGGAGGGAGTGGAGGAGGTTGTGTGTGCAGGTAATCACAACACTTGTGGGGTGGACCAGGGAGATCAGTTCAAGGCTATGCAGTGAGTTTGAGGCTAGCCTGGGCCACATAAGACCCTGTCTCAAAACAGAAAAGGCCCTGAATTCACTGCTCTTTCAAATTCCTTCTAAACTCAAAATACAATGCTAGGCTTTGGGGGCCCATGCCTATAAACTCAGAACTTGAGAAGTTGAGGCAGAAGGATTACAAATTCAAGACTAAATTGGAATTTAGTTAATTTAGCAATTTCTAGGTCACCTAGACTACAAAGTAAGAACTGATCTCAAAAACAAACCAAACCAAAGACAACAACTAAATATAACTGAAAGTTTTGTTTTGTTATTTTTTTAAAGGCAGGGTCTCATTATGTAGACTGGGCTGGCTTCAAACCCATAAAAATCTCCTGGCCTCTGCCTCTTGAGTGTTGGGATTAAAGGAATGTGTCACCCTACCAGGCACCTGGCAAGTTTTCTAAATGGGCATCAAAGTCATTGTCATCTACTTCCTTTAAAGTCACAGATTGTAACTGGACCTCAACAGTTAATGGTCTAATGTGTGACTGATAGCTTAACTATCTTCCACTTTATAGAGTTGGTGAGGATAACTGAATACACCAAAGGACCCTGAAACCACCACAGGGGTAAACACTTACTTCTCATCTTTTCCTTGGCTCCAGCGATCAGATAGTAAAAGATATGGAATGTTCTCTCATCCCTGGCCTGACGAATTGCCCGGGACTTTTCCAAAAGATCTGGTTGGGGAGGAGTTAAGGACTCTGGGGCCAGCCAGGGTGTAAGCTTCCACAACCTAACCCCTAACCCACCCTGCCAAGTCAGCTGCTGCAGGTGTCCCCAGGACCAGAGAGGCTCCCTGGAAAGTTATAAGAGACCAAAGAGCTGTCAGAGTTGGCTGCTATTTCTGATTCATGAGCCTGTGTAGGGCAGCTGATCTCAGATAAACTTTTTAAGGACAAGGGGTTTGGCCTTGGGAAAGCAAAGAGGTGATAAAGGCTGCATGACAGCTGATGCCAAGCTGGCCCTAGTCTGTCCTAGCACATGCTCAAAATGTGATGAATATAATCTATTCTAATTCTACTCTCCAGACATCATCTCTGTCTCATCCACAAGGTTCAGAGAACTGAGTAACCAGGTCCAGGGAAGAAGAGATCAGTCAACAGTGCAACACAGGCCATTGAGGGTTTACACGTAACCCTATCCCACAGCACCTCCTGGTAAACACAAGAAGGATTGTTCCAGAAGACACTCAAAAGTCTGCAGAGAGGGAGGGGATTTTGTGTTTTTCCTGGGCCCCCTCACCCTCTTGAGGTCCCAGCTCAGCAAAGGATACATGTTTCAATGTTGGCACCCACGATGTAACCGGTAACATCGAAGTTGATGCGGATGAACTTACCCTGCCAAGAGGAGAACAAGTTGATGGAGTGGCCAGACTCAGTACAGATCTCACACCACAGGCAGGTGGGGAGGTGTCAGGGGGCCATTGAGGGCCGGAGAGACTCTCAAAAATACTCAGAGCTCCACAGTCCTGCTGGGCCACAGCAAGCAGCACCCCCAGGCCAATCAAGTCCATGCAGGGAACATCATTTATTCATGAAACAAGTAAGTCCCTCATGGCTGTCCCCAAGGGGGGAGAAACCGAGACCGACAAAGGTTAAGCGGCCTGGCATAACATTGCTTCCAGAGGTGGCTGTCAGTCACAGGCTTTTCTACACTAAGTGGGCTAGGCTGAAATGTTTTTTGTGTATACGTGTGTGGGGCAGGGGGATTGGATACACATGCCAGGGGACAACATCAAGTGTTATATTTCTCAGTTACTGTCCACCTTGTTTGCTCAGACAGCGTGTCTCACTAGCCTGGAGCTCTTCAAGCAGGCTAGGATGGCTGCTCAGCCAGTCCTAAGGACTCTCTGCTTCCCCACTGTTGGGACTACGAGCATACGCTACCATGTCTTGATTTTTCTTGTAGGTTCAGGTCCTAGTGTTTTCAGGGCAAGCACTTTACTAACTGGGCTATCTGATCTCCTGCTAATGCTGTGAGTGGAAGCCCTGGCCTCACAGATGCTAAGCCAGAGCTCTCTCTGAGTAACTCCTCCTGGTTCCCCACTTGTATTATGAACAAGTCAGGGTCTTGCTAGGTAGCCCAGGTTAACGTCCCTCGTGCTGAGATTACAGACATGTACCACCAGGCCTGGCTCTGGATGCCTTCTTCTTCCTCCTTCATATTAGAGGGAGGACATCAAGATATTTTATGTGAATCTGAGACAGTAAGAGTGTTACTTGGCATTGCATGAGCAGCTGCAATGAAAATGGGGCACAGTGAAGTTCAAGGGGAGCTTCTGGGTGGGCAGGGAAATGTCTCCAAGGACCTACATGTGAAGTGTGTGGGAGTGCTCATGGGGGTTTGAATCCCCTGGGGCTAGAGTTACTGGCAGTTCTGAGCTACCATGTGAGCTCTGGGAACTGAACTCTGGTCCTCTGCAAGAACATGAAGTGCTTGTAACCACTGAGTCTTCTCTAGATGTCCCTTCAGGGGTCCCTGTCCCAGAGAGTTACAGGTTCAAGAGGTACCCCATCACTCTTTTTGACAGGCACATCCTCCGTTCCCCTCACTAAGGAAACTGCCTAATGGAGGCCCAGCTTCCTTGTTCATTAGGACAATTCCGGTCTGTTGTGGCTTCTACCATACTTCCTCTGCATCCTTCAACCCATTAGTCTTGAGCAAGGAAGGAGACAACCTTGGGACCCGGGAAAGTGTACGTGAGACCGTGACATCTCCCACATCACTGACTGCTGGTCCCTTTCCTGTGTCTGGAGTCACACCAAGAATATTCACTGTGATTCTTGGTGCCTAGGTCAGTGCCAGATATATACTATGTGCTTAATAAATGGAAAGGGGGAGCATGGTCTGTATAAAAGTGTCCACAGAATGGTTGGATGCAATAAGTGCTCAGTCAGTATTTGATAGAGGACAGATGTATGTTATAAGGTAGGTGTCCAATTCATACTTTGTTGAATGAATGAATAAATATTTCATATATCTAATATGTAGTAGGTACTCAGTAAATGTTAGATAAGTCACAGATGTTAATTAATGGCTAATTGACAATGGATGCTCAGTGATTATTGAGTGAATGAGTAGGGACAGGAGCCCTTGGGACAGAAAGGCGGGGAACAGATGTGGTTATCCTCTACTGCCTCTAGTCCTTTAGTTCCAGAAGGCCCTTGAACTCTTACAGTCTGTGTTCTTGGGGGATATGTGACATCAGGGTACCCACATCAGCCCCAGGAAATCCCATTATCACTCTGCTACTTACAAAACGAGAGGAGTTGTCATTCTTGACGGTTTTTGCATTGCCGAAAGCCTCCAGGATAGGGTTCGCCTGTAGAAGCTGCTTTTCCAGCTCCCCCTAAAATTTATTTACATCTAGTTATGGGGGAACACAACCTAGGCCTGACACAAATCTCTGCCCTTTGGTCACTGGCTCTGTCTTGTTCTCGGCCCCTCCTAGGCCCCAAATGTCTCTTCCAGATGTACAGGATCTGTTCAGAAGAGTTTTCTGACAGAGAACACATCTGCTCTCCAGAGACAAGAGTCATATCATACAGTGCTGGGATATTTACAACCCCATGAACGCCACCCCTAGGAGCATGCAGTGTGCAACCTGCCTGCTGTCCAGGTAATACCACAGTTCAGGCTTGCCTTCTGCAAGCTAAGCTGCTACAACCTTCCCACTGCTTAAGCCCAACTTTTAAAAGTTGCAGCAGTTCACCTGGCAGGCCTGGACTTCTGATGTTTCCTATGGAAGATACTTTGGAAGGCTCAAAACCCACCAGAAATCCTTTTAAGCAACTGCAGAATGAAGCCTCAAAACTACACGAGCTCTGTCTAACAGATTAAATGCAGCCGAGACTGAGTGCAGCCTGCCAGGCCCCTCTGCAAGACTCCCGTGTGCAAATGCAGTCATGTGATTAATGGAGCTAAGGAAAGGGCCAACAAAGTAAGCCATGCCAGGAAAGCAAAAGATGCCAAGCCACAGAAGGCAGTGGCTGCTGCTGCCGCCTGACCATCACCCCACAATGCAGCCTGCAAAACAAGATGTAGAAGGTCTGATATCCACCGAAACCCCAGCACCAAGTGGACCTGGCCCACTGGAGAAATTGATAAGAAAAGTCATCTACTTTCCTTGGCTAGTAGGAAGAAACTTGGAGTAATTGCATCTACTTATGCAGACTTGGGATACAAAGGTTTTACACAAAGCTCCCTCTTCTGCAAAGAGGTTTCTAGTTCTCCAAGGAGAACTTCGAACATAGAGACCTCATCCAATTGATGATGAGATTGTGGCCTAGAACCATTAGCTGACTTGGCAAAGGTTATACAGCCTATGTCAAATAACAACCAACTTCTTGTCCGAGACAAATAGTGTGTGGCCCAGCATCTACCTGAAACAGACTAGGTGATATGGAACATCCTGGAGATTCTTTTCTAGGCTGGAACCCATTGCCAGCCCCACAAGCTCTGCATCAAAGTCCAGTTCACATACGCAGAGGTCCATGCAGGGCCAGGTTGTGTGTGGCACAGCTGGGGCCTTACCGAGCCACCAAAGCTGGTGCATCACAAACCCACGATGGTTTCAAATGTCTTGGGTGAGGCAACTGGCATGCAGGAGAAGAGACACGCACGGCACACACATGCACAAATACACACAGGTGCAGGAAAGCAGGGAAGGTAGCTTTGCCCTGGCTGGGTTTCCCACTGACCAAGCTAGGGCCACTCTGGAACCTGACGGTCAGATCCTCAACAGATGGGATGGGTCATTCCAGTGTGTTAGGAGACTGATGGCGGGCACATTGTGGGGAAGGGATGAGGTTTATTCTGAACTGGGCAATCCATCCAGGCTGGAGTACAGCCTTGGGGATTCTGGCAGGAGCCCTCGGCAGTTAACATACCCCACTCTGCACTCTGGCATCACCCCCACCCCTACCCATGCACCCCATGATATTTTGGTGCCTCTACTAGTCTGGGGCTGGGAACTCAGGGGTTTGCCCTGCTCCTGCATCCACTAGGGGGCCCGTGGGTGCAACAGATGCATGCAGGTCTTAATCCACTCGGTGCCTCCCATCACACCAGGAAAACTCTGTTACTCACGTAGGCAAAAGATGGGCCTTGCTGCAGTGGGACAGCACAGTATGAAACAGATGTCAGTGCTTCTGCCTTCACAACCAAGCCCAACCCACAATGGGAGCCCTGAGCTGGGTTCCTTCTCCTTGCTACCAGCCCTAGCCAACAGTGATCAGCTCCTTCACTTCAACTGTGCTCTCTCCTCTCTCTCCTCTCCTTTCTCCCTCCCTTGTCCCCTTGGTACTTTTGAGACACTTTATAGCCAGGTTAATTCTGAACTCAAGATCCTTCTGTCGAGTTCTGGGATCACAGACTCATAGCACACCATCACAACTGCCAGACATCATTTCCTAATTGCTGGGGCCTCAGTGGATGTCTTCCTCCCTCCCTCCCTCCCTCCCTCCCTCCCTCCCTCCCCCTCCTTTCCTCCCTTCCTCCCCCTCCCTTCCTCTCTCTCCATCTCTCTCTCTCCTCCCTTTGTTTGACAGGGTATCATGTATTCCAGGTTGGTGTCAAACTTATTAGATAGCTGAAGATGAACTTGGACTTCTGGTTCTCCTGCATTCACCTCCCAAGTGGATAATAGTGTACACCACCACATCTGGTTTATGAGACCAAGCACTGGCCTCTGATCTGATGGGGGAAGATATGTGTCTGCAGATACAGGGAGAGGGTGTCCAGCCCTCATAAAGGTCATCCTAACTATTACGTCTTATTTTTATTATATAGAAAAAGGCTAGGTGGAAGAGAAGGGGTATTCTCTCTATCACACAAGCTTGGGTCAGTGTTCCCTACACATAACTCTAACAGGCTATAGCCCTGAGCTTGTTTAAGGGGAAAAGGTTCCTAGGCTATAGCCAGCACCCAGCCCAGGTCCCTGAGAGCTCCAGGTTCACTGACCACTGTACAGTCTGTTAGCCCCTAAGAACAGGAAGCAAGGTGCAGTGTGGTAGAAGCCTTTCCCATCATCTCCCTGTCCGTACAGAGGCACTGATAGGACCCAGGGTCCCATAGGGGACAGATGAGAAATGCAAATGGAAGAGAGGAAGGGAAGCAAGGGAAAATTCTAGAAACTCCCTCTGCCTTTCTTTGTAAACCCTTTTCTTTCCTACTGGGGGCTTTGTATTTTGTTGTTGTTGGTTTTTCATTTTGTTTTGATTTGATTTGGTTTGGTTTGGTTCTGCCCCCTTCAGTGTAACCACATGTCCATGCAGGACCTCATCCTTGTGGTCTGTGGCTCACATCAAGAGGCTCAGCCAATAATGGACAAGGGACCCATGCTGACAAACCCCAGCATTCTTGTCACCTGGGGGTGGGATATGGGGTTGTTCTAATTTGAGACCGAGTCCTACCCCCTAGGGACAGTATATAGGGTATATTTGCAGGCTCCAAATATGCTGTGGCATATAGGGACAAAGGCCAGGGACCAGGAACACTGGAGTTTGTAGGATAGTCCCTATCTTACAAAAGCATGGTCACTGCTAAGAAGTGTTCATGGAAGATCTCAGTGGAAGAGGCTCAGTCCCCAGACTGCTGGGACCATGTAGCCACAGCAAGGGGAGGGGGGTCCCAGAACCAGCTTGCTCCACCCAGGAGGCTGAATTCTCACTCTGGTGTATGTTCACCTAAGTCAGCTAAGGTGCAGCCTTGAAGCACCTGTCACTCACCGTGATGCTACTGTCTTTCTTGCCCTTGTGGGAAGATGCCACCACAGCCAGGTACTGGATTACTTTCTTCGTGTTCTCTGTTTTCCCAGCTCCAGACTCACCTCTGAAAGACAAGAGTATGCTGACCCTACAAGCCAGGCAGGACCTCTGCAGTCATCACCGCCACTCCCAGAGTGGGAAACCCGAGGCTCCTCCTGCAAGGGGCAGTAACTGGCTGTCTGTGTGTGCAGGTGCACATATATTTTGGGTGAAAGTTTACACACATATGTATAGAGGCCAAAGGTCAACCTCAGTTACCAGCATCTTTAAAAAAGAAAAGAAAAACAAACAAACAAACAAAGAAACAGGTCTCCCTTTGAATGGAACTCACCAGTTAGGCTGGGCAGTGAACCCCAAGGCTCCACCTATCTGTCCCCCCATTGTGAGCTTACAAGCACATTTACTCTGCTTAAATGTTTTTAACATGGGTCCTGGGAATGAGAGCTCAGGTCCTCGAGTTTGCACAGCAAACACTTACCTACTGAGCCACCTCTCCAGCCTTGAGCTTGGGTTTTTCGCCTGAGCAAATGAACCTGGGTAGACCCAGGCCTACAAACCAGTTTGCTCCTCTAGAAATACTGCAAGGAAGAGCCCAGAAGAGGAGGAAGAAGGAACCTGAACTCTGCTACAAAGGTCAAACTCTGGTCTGTTTAGCTCTGTCGCTAAGAGACATTGTTAGCGAATTGGACCCAGAAGACCTGGACAAGAAAGAGGCTTCCACTGAAGAAAGAGAGTACCTTCCAGCCTATGGCAGAAACTCTAGAAAAAGGATGCCTTATCCAGTGAGTCACTGAGCCAAAGCAAGGCCCTCCATCCTCAGCAGAATCCTTCGAACACCAGACAGCTTGCTGGTAATCTCAGCAAGTACCAAAGGGTTTCTTTGGTTGGAATAATTTACACTAACGTGTATATAGCTGATAACTTCCCACTGTTGGCCTAGGGAAGACTCTTTAGAGTGTGAGGGCTGCCATCTTGAGCCACCAGATCACTGCAGAGTGACTTCTCCATCCACAAACTCCAGTACCCTGTCTGGCTCCCCATGTCTGCTGAGAAGAAAGGACCGGTCTCTGTTCACTTTTCTTCCACATCATCTCCCATCCGGATTTTTTATTTTTTCCTTTCTTTGCTTAAATGCTCCCATTTTCTGAGCTCACTTCATATTTCATGACATAAGAGAGACTTTTTTTTTTAAGTCTGGAAAAAAATTCAGCCATGCAAAAGTCAGCTTGGGGGTTCTCTGGGCAGAGCCAATGACCCGGATGAGCACAGTTCTGCTCTTCTCCCTAAATAGAAGGAAAGAAATAATTTTCTCTGCTAAGGGAGCCTCAGTGGCTTCACTCAGGCTGGAAAGAAGACAGCAGAAAGAGCCAGCACTCACTCTGAGCATCTGGCCTGGCTCCACAGAGTCTGCGGTCCAGAAATGACGTCTCACGTCAGCTTCCTGTTGTCCCCTGAACTGGGCACAGTTTGAATGAGAACTGTTATGCATTGGTAGTGTGTCTGGGTGCTGTCCCTATCAGGTGGAGGCGGGTCCGTGGAGGGGGGCGGGCCTTTGACAATCACAGCCTACTAGCTTGCTCGAGCTCTCCCTGTTGGCCGCAGATGAGAAATGATTGGTGCAGGTTCCCCTGCCAAGGACTGACCCGTGCTGCCCTCTCTTTTCCCAAAGGACAAACTTACTGGTTTTTCTAAACTTTGGTAAATAGAACTGACATTATGTGTGTGGTTGGGGTGCTCAAATCTTTACCTTCCTCTCAGCACCACCAGCTCTGTTTATGGAGGTAGGAACCATGGCATCTGTGTTACTGTGGGAAAGTCGGGTCCGGATGAGTCTCTGGCTCAGGAGCCACCCACACCCTCGCTGCTCTCCCACACAGGCTCTGCTCTCTAGTAATATTGATTGTTGACAGGATCTGGGGTCACCTGGGACAGACCAGGCTGACTGAGGTGGGAAGAAGGCCCACGCGGAGTGTGGGCGGCCCCTGAATCTAGGCGAGGGTCCTGGACGGAATACAGAGAATAAGAGAGCCTTCCCGATCTTGGGTGCCACTTGAGCAGCGGGCTCACACTTCATGTCACCACACCACAAAGGCCAGAGCCTCACGCTGGGGCCTTGGCAAACCCGTGCATCTCAGGAAGGACAGAAGAGAACTAATACTTTGGTGCCAGACAAGGGCCAGCCAGGGCCCTGGTGTGGACTGAGCACCTGCTCTCGGTTCACTTGTACCCCCACTTCAGGGCCTTTAATCCTCCCAGCCATAAGAGACTTCCTGATTACTCTCATCTTCCTGGGGAAACTGAGGCTTAGAGACATTGAAGTAAAGTGCTCTAGTTCTAGGTACTCCTATGAACAGAAAATAGAAGAGGAATAAAATTTGAACTCAGGTCTAAATAATAAGACAACCCATATTCTCCCACCTCCCACTCTTTCATTTTGATAAACGAGAAAGGGAAAGATAGAGGGACATTCCAAGAAACTGAAGTCATGGATCAAAGAACTAAGCCACTCAGTTATGTCCACCATAGTACAAATTACTTCAGCGAAGCTAATGTCAAAATGGATGAACTTCCCTGTCAACTGAAGGAGAAGGATCTTGGTCAGGGCAGGGAGAGAAAATTCTCGCGATTCTGTCCCAGGTCCATGTCCTACCACCCTACGCTTCCCCATCTGGCCTTCATTCTCCGCTTTTGACATCAGGAGGGCACCAGTACAGACTCTGGGGACCCATCCCTTCCTGGGGTCCTCGAGGCTCAGCTATTTCCAAGTTTCTCTGATAAAAATAAATTCTTAGATGGCTTTGCCAAAGAATACGCCCAAGTCCCAGACTCCAGGCATCTGAAGTTGGCAGGCTCTGGGTGGCTCCAGAAACATGCCCGTCTCTGCTTTGGTGACCCTGGAACTCTGGGTGACAATGTTATTCCCGTCTAAGCCCCTGCCCTGGTTCTGGAGGCCCCTGGCTTAGCCAGATGGAACTGGGTTTGTTATGACCCTTGGTGTGTGTGACCTGCAGAGGCTCATGGGGACCGCTCTAAGAAAATCCCTGTGCTGACAGAATGTTCTGGAAATTCTTAGTGACTTCTCATCATGGAACTGTACACTCTCACTTACATGATTTTAACACCATAGGGCAGTTGTGTCTCGCTGAGTTATCACAGGCCTCAACAAGGAGCCAAACTGACTGTATACTCACAGCCCCTCCTAAGTTCCACCCCTAATGCAAGCTGGCTGTGTTCTCTGGTATTCATGTCCAGCTCCTACACAACTCGCAAAGCCCAGTTAGGCAGTACCCATTTAAATATTGTCTGGACTCAAAGTATTTGCCCCCTATAGCCCTCATTAGCTAAATGGCACAGGAGCTCCTAGGTCAGACAGTCTGAGTTCAAATACCCACTCAATCAGTCATCTGCATGGCCTATGGTAAGTCACTTAACCTCCTGTACTTCTGCTTCTTTACCTACAAAATGGGTATAAGTCAAGCACTCCATATGACCACTGTGAAGGTTAAACAAGAGGACACAACACACGGAATGGTGACTGTCACACAGTCATAGCTGTTTTTCCTCCATGGCCGCTTCCTCCCTTACCCTTGCATGCTCTATCTGTACCATGATCTCCATCACTGGTCCTTGCACTAACCCACAAGCCCTGCCACATTTCTCCCCATTTAGGTGTGGAGTAGGCAAGTCACTTATGTACAGGGCTAGATAGCAGTCATTTCAGGCTTTGTGGGCACCCTGGTTGGTTTCTGTCAACTTGACACAAATCTAGACATATCTGGGTAGAGGGACTCTTGACTGAGAAAAAAATGTCTCCTTAATTCTTGCCTTAAGTGGTGACTGATGTGGGAAAGTCCAGTCCATTGTGGGTGGTGTCATGATGGGACAGGTGGTCCTGGTGGTATAAGAAAGCAGTTGAGCAAGCCATGAGGTGTGCTAGGTTATGGTCTCTGCCTGCAGCAGTCCCTGTCTTAGGTTCCTGCCCTGATTTTCTCTGGTGATGGACTATGATGTGGAGTGTGATATAAACTAAACACACACACACACACACACACACACACACACATTTTGCTCATGTTGCTTTTGGCGTGGTGTTTTATCACAGCACTAGAAAGCAAGTTAACATAGCCTGTGGTGCCTCATTATACCTACTTGGCACTCCAATGAGAAAGTAGCTGTGGAAGCTGTGGAAGCAAGTGGATTGCAGATGTACTTCAATAAAACTTAATTTACAAAATATAAAGTGTCTATTGATTTCACAGTGCGAGCTTCCTACATCCTCATCCCTCAGAAAGAGGTCCCTAGTCCTGACACCATTCTCTCTAAGGTTTCTTGTTCTCTCTCACACATACACACACCACTTATACAAATAAAATGTTACAAAATAAGACAAGTAAAGAACCTCCCACACCCTCCAACCACTTTGATGTTCTGCCCTTAGCACTTGAGGTTGAATGGCTATGAGCAAAACCCTCTGAAACCATAACACATCAAAAAATCTTTCCTGTTTCCAGTTGGTTATATGAGATGTTAAGTCCCGGTGCTAGTAAAAGTAACTATTACTCAGGCTGGTGAGCTGTCCCAGAAGGTAAAGGCACCTGCAATCAACCCTGATACCTTGCATTCCATCCCCAGGACCCACATGGTTGGAGAGTTATGACTCCTGCGAGCTGTCCTCTGACCTCTAGCTGTACCGTAACACTTGTGCACCCCCACATGCACAAGAACTAAATAAATATAATTAAAAATAGAACGACTCCAGACACCCTTAAGCATTCAGGTGTACTTGTTTCCAGCACGTGTACCCTGTGACAGGGGTAGAACTGGGTAGCTCGGCTGTGACCATCAAAGGCCCCATGCTGGTGATCTTTGTCTTCGGTAAACAAGAAAAGAAGAGCAGCCTCACTTACGTGCACAGAATGGACTGATCTTCACGATCTGCAAACAGAGAGGAAACAGTGTGAATTAGATTGAGCCCTGGATCTAAGGCTCTAGACCTGGCTCAAGCTCCCCCACACTGGCCAGACTGGAGGTGGCCAGAGGCCAGCTATACTGGATGCTCAGAACACAGGGGCCAAAGTGAACCCACGAGGACAGACACAGTCCCTGAAGTGGCCCTTGAAAGAGTCTTGAGCCTGATGCACCTAGGAGGCCACAGGACCCACCCCCCACCCCCCGCCAGTCACACCAACTCTGAGAGACCCAGAGCCTTTCCTGCCCTTATTAGGTTATAGACTGGGGACACTTTGGGTTCAGGCTAACCAGGTGCCCTTGTGGACACAGGTCTTTTTGCTCAAAGGCCTGGGGTATGTGTCTGAGCTTGCTGTATCAGCTGCATCAGCTGGGATGTGTTGTGGAAGACAGACCTGGATTGTAAGTACCAGAGCTCA
The DNA here is from genome assembly GCF_018167655.1 of Microtus oregoni. Lineage (NCBI taxonomy): Eukaryota > Metazoa > Chordata > Mammalia > Rodentia > Cricetidae > Microtus > Microtus oregoni. Next base: position 32,086,686 of record NW_024543086.1, read on the forward strand.
TCTCTTTCTTCTGGGGTGGGGGACATCTGTCCCCATGTCACCCCCGCCATCCTAGAAAGCTATGCTAGCTGTTTTTATGTCAACTCCACACAAGCTGGAGTCATCGGAAAGGAGGGAACCTCAATTGAGGAAAAGCCTTGAAGATTTAGCTGTAAGACATTTTCTTAACTAATGATTGATGTGGGAGGGTCCGACCCATTCTGGGTGGTGCCATACCCAGGCTGATGTTCCTGGATTCTATATGAGAGCAGCCTGAGCAAGCTATGAGGAGTGAGTCAACAAGTAGCACCCCCCCCCCACATGGTCTCTGCATCAGCTCTTGCCTCCAGATTCCTGCTCTGACTTCCTTTAGCGATGTGGAAGCATAAGCAGATAAACACGTTCCTCCCCGTGATGTTTCTGTCAGAATGTGTCATCACAGCAACAGCAGCCCTAATAAGACAGAGTTTCTACTTGGTTTGGGTGAGGGTAGCATAGAGGACTCCCTCACTTCCCTCTAAGCCCTGATTTCTGTCCTTCTGCCTCCCCCACATGTCTGTAAGCTCCTGTATAGGCTCTGCTCTCTGGAAGTTGAAGGTAAGTGCCTGGTGTGTAGTACCAAAGACCCCCACCCTCTGATACAGAGGACACCATGAGACCAAAGATCAAGCAGGCATGGTTGACAGCTTCTACTCAGAAAGTGTCCCAGAGATCCAGCCAAGGCCTGGCTGTTCCTACCTATGAGGGACATGGGAACAGCAACCAACACTGTAACCAGCAGCCAAGAACAGAGACATCTGGGTGCCACACCTGATGGGCAATGCCAGAGGTAACATCTCTTACATCTCTTCCTTGCACGGCGGCCCTCAGCCTCAGTTTACCGCAGAACTGCTGGTCTGTGGGACACCATGCCTCCATTGCCAGCAAGATGGTTGATGCCCTGTTATATTTTTTGAATGAATCACAGGATAGATGCACAGACAGATGGACAGATCAAAGGACAGATAAGAAGATGGATAGATGGATAACAGGAACAGGAAATCAGGAATTTAAGACCATCTTTGGCTACATAGTGAGTACCAGGCCAGGCCAGTTAGGGCCACACAGTGAGACCTGTCTGAAAGAAAGAGTGTGTGGGGGGGAATAAAGGAAAAGAAAGAAATAATAAAGGAAGGAAGGGAAGGAGGGAGGGAAAAGAAAGAAGCCCAACACATTCTGATTGAGGTGAGGGTTGGAAGAACCAGAGCCCTATGACTAGAACCCAGACAGCAAGAATGTCTCTGCAACCTGATAACCGGACAGGATCTCATATAACCCAGGTTAGCCTCAAATCCACAGTGTAGCTAGGATGACTTTGAACATCTGATCCCTTGCCTCTACCTCCTCAGTTCTGAGACTCCAGGTCCCCAGCACGCACTGTTTATGCAGCACTGGGGATGGGGCCTCATACACACTAGGCAGCCCCTTTGTTCTCAGAGCTGTGGCCCAGCCAGCCCTGACCTCCATTATTTTAAGCAAGCAATGGCAGACCAGGACTCTCTTCTTCCATCTGACCTGAGGAGGGAGCCAGGCTTTCTCAGCAACCTGGCAAGGGTTAGGCCCTGAGCAGGAGAGATTTATAGGTCAGAGGCTCCTAGGCCTCCCAGGAGGAGGAGCAGTCTTAGTGCTGTGGGCGCTGGCAGCTCTCTGGCCCAGGATGTTCCCATAGGAAACAGAAGCGTGGGAAGCACAGCTCTGGGCAAAAGAAGGGCTCCTTTTGGTCAGTTCCACAACTGACCCAGGGAGGTTGCCTGAACTTTCCATGGCTGGGGCTTTCTGTTTCCTCCCTAAGCCCAGTCTTTGAGAGAGCCAGGGAGGGGTTGGTGGGATGACTCAGAGGGTAAAGGTGCCTGTGTCAAACCTGAAGACCTAAGTAACCTTGGGGTCCAAATGGTGGAAGGAGAGAACTGACTCCCACAAGTTGTCCTTTGAAATCAATAAATGTAATTTATAAATTTTTAGAGGGAGAGCAAGGCCTTTTGCCCCACCACACACCTCCTTGTCCACTCGGGTCCTTGTTATTCACAGCTGTGAAATTCACAGGACATTAACTAACTCAAAGCAGTACCTTTTGGTACTTAGGATAGTCACATCATATGAGTACCACCTGTATAGAGTTCCAGAACATTCTGTCATTCCCCAATAAAACCCTGTGCCCATCAGGCCATCACCATCCATCAGCCATTCCCACTCTCTCTCGGTACCCATGAGTTCAGTCTGTCTGTGTGCACATACTTGTTGACCTGCTCTGGGTATTTCCCACAGCACCTCCTCTCGTGCCTGGCTTCTTCCATGTTTGGGAGGGTTATCTGATTTGTAATTATATTGCACCTTTGTTCTGTTCACAGCCAAGTAATTCTCCCTTGTATGATAGACTACATTTTCTTCATCCACAGATGGAAGGGTGCATCGTTCCAGCCTTTGGGATGCTGCTCTGGACTTTCACATACAAGTCAGATCTCATCTGAGATTCAGCACCTCCATGATACCATCTCTGCCTCCACACCTCTCTATGGCTGGGACAGTGTCTGTCTGCTGCACACCTCACCTGCAGGGCTGCCCTGGACGGTGGTACAAGTTTCACATTGTCTGACTACAGGGGGAAATTGTTGGACATTTGTATGTTCATGAAAACAAATGGCCTGCAGATTGAAGAAAAGCATCTTGAGAAAGAAGTGTTTTTTCCTAATTCTGCAAAGGCTTCATGTTCTCCCTGGCTCCCTAATGTAGCAACTAACCTCCCCATGGTCATTGTTTAACCTGTTAGTTTTTCAGTACATTTTTGGAAAAAACGTACATGGCATATAGTGTTGTCCTTGTTTTTTTTTCCATGTTGGAAAAAAGATATTTACAAAGGCCTATGTAGCATTATATTCACATTCACTTCAAAGAGGAGGCGAAGGAGATATCCATTGTCTGATAGATGGATCTGAAGATGTGGTATGTCTCCAGCCATGAAAAGGGAAAGTGCCGACACATGTTCCAGCAGGCATGAATCTTGAAACAACTACACCAAGGGAAAGAAGCTGGTCTCAGAAGGTGACTCATTCATGTTTTTTTTTTTCCACCTTACTTGTCCATAACAGGCAAACTTGACTGCTTGCCTGGGGCTGGGTGAAAATGTGGAGTGACCTCAATGAGCACAAGATTTGGGGGGAGAAGGATAACACATTCTAACTCCATTGCACTGACAGCTCCACTTCTTATACCCCCAGGTCTAAACTCTGCTGTACACTAGACCCTGGAAATACAAGCCAACGAAAACCTCTGTTCCTTGCTTCTACTTAGCTAATGGCAGAATGTGGGATCTGTGGTAGTTTTAATGAAAATGGCCCCTAGAGGTTCATATATTTGAATGCTTAGTCCCCAGTTAGTAGAACTGTTTGGGAAGGATTAGGAGGTGTGACTTTTTTTGAGTGGGTGTAGGTCACTGCAATCAGGTCAATTGCAGTCAGTGTGGTCTTGTTGGAGGAAGTGTATGTGGGGGTAGCTTTGAAGTTTCAGAAGCCAATACCAGGGCAAGTGTCTCTCTCTGCCTGCAGATCAGGTTGTAAAGTTCTCAGCTGCTATTCCAGCACCAAGCCTGTCTGCTTCCCACCATGATGATCATGGACTCACCCTCTGAAACTATAAGCAAGCCCCAGTCAGATGCTTTGTTTTATAAGAGTTGCTGCAGTCAGAACACTGACTAAACTGACTAGAGTCAGGTGGGCAAAAATATGACTGAGGACTCTAGCCACACCTATAGCCAGGGCAAGCAGCAGTGCACGGACCCCGGGACCGTGGCTCCCCAGAATGGCAAGAAACTTTCTAGACTTTGTTTATAATTGAACTATATCAAGGGTATGTAGGCATGCAGAAGGGATGGGGGTCACATGGGGATGATCAGAGCATCTCTGGCCTGACTTAAACAGCTCAGTGGCAGGAAGAAGATAGCCTTGGCACCTGTGGGCAATGACAGCCTTACTGTAACTCAGCTTCTAGCTGAGGGTTTTGGGTCCTAGAACTGATGTGGGATTTCCCTCTGTATGCTGTGGATATCATTGGTTAATAAAGAAACTGCTTTGGACCTATAGCAGGGCAGAACTTAACTAGGCGGGAAAAACTAAACTGAATGCTGGGAGAAAGGAGGCGGAGTGAGGGAGAAACCATGTAGCTCAGCCAGAGAAAGACACCAGAACTTTAGTTGGTAAGCCACAGCCACATGACAATACACAAATTAATAGAAATGGGTTAATTTAGGATATGAGTTAGCCAGAAATATGCTTAAGCTATTGGCCAAACAGTATTGCAAATAATATGGTTTCTGTGAGATTATTTTGGGGTTAAGCAGCCGGGAACTAACTAGAGGCCTCCTTACAACATGGGACCTCACCCCCATCATCAGTCTGTCCTGGTCTACCCTTCCTACCTGACCTGGGGGTTTGCCTTTGGATGTCCGAGTCTTAGGATGTGCTTGGGAATGGGATAACAGCCCTGGGATCACCCCCAGCGAGGCATAGCAGGCCAGGCAGGACTCCCTGGAGGTTCCCAGCCACCCAGACTATTTCAGTTGATCCCCAGCTGGAGTTCTGGCTGGCTGATTGCGGAGACTGAGCCTGCAGGCTACCAATCAAAGGAGGAAGCCAAGAATAGCTGGAAAAGCATCCCACGCTCCATGCCTCTCTTTCGTTTTGTACCAGCCTGCTGTAGATATGTGAGAGGGAGGGGACTGCAGGCACAAAGAAAGTGGCTCTCTACTTCATATCTTCCAAGAAGTTGGCTTCCAGAAGGTTCTACACACTCTTGTGAGGCTAGTGTAAACTTGTCAATCCTGAGTCTCCCCTGATGCAAGGGCAGCTGGCGGCTAAGCTTCAGACATGGCTCAGAGTGAGCCTCATACTACCTGGAGCAGACAACAAAGACACTAAGACCAAGAGATGGACTCTACCACAGCTCCAGAGTCCTGACTCTACCCTAGATCCCTGTGGGCCTGGCCTTCCCCTCTTCCACGTTTTCTCTGGCAGACTCAGGTAGGCTATAGGTTTGCACTGGGCCCAGGGAGGCATTTTCTAACCCTTGGAACTGAACCACTGAGGCTCATCTGGGGCAGGGGACTCTAGTGGCCTCTTGGGGTGCAACTATTTCTTACCCCAATCTCCTGCCTCCAGCCCTAGGAGCTGCTCCCAGCTCAAGTTCATGGTCACTTCCCAGGAACTATCCACTGTCTCCTAGCTTAGGAGAGAGGCCCCAGGCTAGTAGTATCCTAAACCTCCCTTCTTTGCACTGTGGGACTAGTTGACTGGTGCCCCTGAACTAGACTGCGTGTGTGGCAGGGCTATGGCACATGGTAAGTCCTCAGGCAACTCTGGAGATGATTAGCTGGGAGACCACAAACTTTTCATGCTCCCTGGATGAGGAACATGCTGCCGCACACCAGTATGGGCCCTCAAAGCTACTCTCCTGGGCAAGCCTGCTTCTCCAATTCAGAATTTGCTATTTATTCATAAATTTAAGAGTCTTAACTGCCTCCTGTCCCAATAAGAATCTACAGACAGCAAAGCTTGTCCCATCTCCGCTTATATGGGGAAATCTAGTTCCTAAGTCTTCCCTCACAGTTCCTTACCAAAATCTGATCTTGTCGGCTCCCTGGTGCTGTAATTTCCGGCCTCCATTGAGTAGTTCTTTCTTGTCACCTCTAACTCACCCAGGAGGCTAACCTGAGTTACATATCGCAATTTCAACCTGGATTACAGTGAGATCCTGTCTCAATATACCAAAGATGGATGGAGGTGGGGAAGGAAAGAAGGATGGAAGGAGGGATGGATAGAGTAAATCAACAATTTATATTGTTTTGTTTATGGAAGCAGCTAGATAGGTGAAGAGCAATTGTGCTCAGAGACTCAGTCAACCAGACACTGTACCCTGCTGTGGGATAATGCTTTTGTAAACTGTAAAGATTTGTCACTCATATTGGTTTAATAAGACACTGATTGGCCAGGCAGGAAGTGTAGGCAAGGCGATCAGACAAGGAGGATTCTGGGAAGAGGAAGAGAGTCAGTTGCCACCTAGATGCAGAGGAAGCAAGATGAGAACGCTGCACTGAGAAAAGGTGCCAAGCCACATGGCTAACCACAGACAAGAATTATGAGTTAATTTAAGTTGTAAGAGCTAGTTTATTAACAGTAGTAACAGTAGTAGTTAACAGGCCAAACACTGTTGTAATTAATATAGTTTCAGGTCTGGGTGGCTGGGAAACAAAAGCGCAGTCTCTTTATAGCACCTTATTCTACTAGCCAGTCCAAACCAGACAGAACCAAGCATAGCCACAAACCTTCTTGGAAGCTGATCCTGTCTTGGAGACATGTTTATAGGGTGCTAACTTTGAGTCAAACAGCCTGACACTAGACAGTCCGCAGCCTGAACAGCCTCTGTGAGGCACAGCTATTTCTTCATGGGAGAAACAGATTCAAACCTATACTTTTCAGAAGCATGAAAAGCTCCTCTATGAGACTAGATTGAGAAAGCCTTGAAGCTTCCCACAACAAGGCTCAGAGCTGTTGAACCTCAGGTGCTGTCTGTCTCAGGGTCTCTCACAAACCCTTACGATGAGCTCACTGATCAGGGTATCACGAATCCTCCTGTCTGCCCTGCTCTAGCTCTGGTATTACAAGCTCTCACACTTGTTTTTTTCACACTGTGTTCTGGAGTTCAAACTCAGGTCCTCGCTGTACTGGCTGAGCTACCTCCCGATCCGAATCTGGAGCCAGACATGGCCATGTATGTCTGCGATTCTAGCCCTTGAGAGGCTGGGGCAGGGAGATTTTACATTCCAGGTCATTCTGGGCTACGTAGTGTGACTCTGTCATGAATGCATGCAAGAGCTAGTAAATGAATGAAACTAGTAACCCAGAGAAGTATTAGTGGACAGCAGTGACTCTGAACCAGGAGGTCAGAGTGCATGGCCATGGCCAGCCCCTTCTAATCAGGTGTCATAGCTGGAGCCTCTGTGTCTCCCTACAAATCTCCACCTTAAGGTGAGATGGGGCCCTTGGGAGGTCACTGATGGGACTGTTATCTTTATAAAATAAAAAAGCTCAATGAAATTTATTTCCCCTTGGACACAGCAGCAGGGATGCCATCTTTGAACAGAAAATAGGCCTGCACCAGACTGAATGGGAAATGAGCCCTCGCCGGAATATGAGCTTATGTGTGCCTTCATCTGGGCTTCCAGCTTCCAGAACTGCAGGAAGTAAATTTCTTTTGCTCATAATGGCATTTTGTTATAGTATTCTGGACAGATTAAATCTAAAACCCCAAATTGGTATCCAAGGAGGCTGAGGCAGAGTCTGATTGCCGAGAGAGTCTTATAGCTAGAGTGTGTCTCAAAACTAAAAATAGACCTGGAGAGATGGCTCCATAGTTAAGGGCACTGGCTGCTCTAGTAGAGGACCTGTTCAATTCCCAGGACCCACATGGTGGTTTCTGGTACCTTCTTCTGGATTTAGTGAACACCAGGCATATGGTAGATGGACATATACTCAGGCAAAACACCCATACACATTTTTTAAAATTTTTACAAATAACAACCAAGACTATGACCTATGCCTGTCCCTTTGCCTAATTGCCCAGTTTCTTCTTTGGCACATCACCTATTACATGGCCTTCAAAAGAAAAGTCGCCAGGTTTCACTCTCAGCTCTAAGGCAAGTCTTTTGTTATGTGAAGCCCCCTAAAATTATCAAATGCAGAGGCTGTTACCAGCTCTCCAGGCCCAGGTTTGGTAGCGTCTGTTCTTTTCTCCTCTCATCCACAGACCAGCCTGTGGGGATTAGGTAGGCATGAGCCAGTTCCCCTAAGGCATACCAACCATAGAACAGAGAGACCTGCTTCCCACCTACTGTCCAGACTTAGTCTTGGAGAGGGCTAAGCTGAGAGCCCCATCTGTTTTATTTTCAGTCTTTGACAGGGTCCTCTTGGTGCTGGTGAAGTGAGAACAGGGTACTTGTGATGACACAAGCCAGCTCCACACCTCCTCCTCAGGTTAGAGTCAAATCTTATCTGCCTTTCACACCCCCTCTACTTCAGCCCGGGACCCTTGGTGACCACCCACAGGGTCCTGTCAGAAGGCTTAGTGTACCCTTCTCACACTTCGCCTGTAATTTGCTGAGTCCAACTCTGGGCTCCCAAGTGTTCAACCTTCAACACTGAGATAAGAAACAAGACCCACAGGGACAAAAGGCCTTTTCTGAGCTGGGGCCAAGCACAGCTCAGTTCCACTGTTGGATCAGGCAAGCTCTAGAGTTCCTAGGAATCACAGGCACCAGGCTCAACAGTCTGACACTATCTGTTCTTTGGAAAGTTCTTCACTTCTCCGAATCTTAAGCCCCATCTCTAAAAGGGGGTTGACAATAGTGCCTGCCCCTTGCATGTATGATCAGGGGACACTTGTGCAAGCACACACACGCACATATATACACTCACGCACATGCACACACACACACACACACGAGGTAAAATTTCCTGTTTCCTCAAGACCAACAAGGTACATGTCCCTTTAAATTTTAATTTTGTTTTTATTTAGCATAAAATTATGGTATATGCACCATAAAATTTCAGGACTGAATTTTAAAGATAAGTGAGTCCTATATGCCCCAGGTTTCTGATAAAAGATTGAGAACACACCTTGCATATAAAAAGCAGGAAGCAACCATCCCCATGGAGCTGGGATGTGGCTCAATTACAGAGTACTGGGCTAGCATGCATAAGATCCGGGTTCAAAGCCCAGCAATGGAAGGGGAAAAAGCCCACAGCAACAAAAAATGTTAGAATTCAGGCCAGACAGCTGCCTAGGCCACAACACAGCCTTCCTGTATGACTGTCTGGCTACCAGAATTCAGATGCCTGGATTTTTCATTCTGGAGATGAGTTTGCAATGCCAAGACATACCAAAGGACATGGTAGCTAGCTTCCTTACTCAATTCCCTGCTCAAACTGTAAAATCTCCCCCTTCACCTTCTCCAGAGACCTATAAGAAGGTACACCTCAGAACCCCTGCCATGCTACCATCTCTAGTGGTGAGGGTTAAGTTTCCTCAGAGCCCTTGTCATGCTGCTGTCTGTCTGTTTGTCCATGTGCTAATATATCTTTAAGTAAACTTCTTACATCCAACAATCCATTAAACATGCCTTTAATCCCAGCACGAGGGAGAAGAGGCAGGTGGATCTCTGTGGTTTGAGGTCAGCCTGGTCTGAGTTTTTTCTGGGGTTTAGGGAGGTTCATGAAGCACGTTTTCTTTGGCTAATAGAATAAATAAAAATTAACTGGTAGAGGAGACTTGGGTATTGATGGAGGAAAACCTTGTTACAGTACTTTGTAGTTTTAAAAAGTCTTTCAAATGGGGTCTGAAAAATTGCTCATCAGTTGTGAACTTGCTGCTCTTGCTGAGGACCCAAGCTCAGTTCCTATCACCATGTCCCACAGCTCCCAACCACTTCTAACTCCAGCCCCAGGGGATCTGATGCTCTCTTCTGGCCTCCATGGAAACCTGTCCTCATGTGCACAAACCACCAAATAAACACCTAAATTAAAATTTTAAATGATAAGTCTTTAAGGTGCTGGTCCTGGTGACACAGGCCTGTAATCTCAATTACTTAGAAGGCTAAGGCAGGAAGATTATAACTTCAGGGCCTGTCTAGGATACAGAGTGGTTTTTTTATTTTAAGATTTATTCATTTATTATGTACACAACATTCTGCCTCGATGTATGCCCACACACCAGAAGAGGGCGCCAGATCTCAGTGCAGATGGTTGTGAGCCACCATGTGGTTGCTGGGAATTGAACTCAGGACCTCTAGAAGAGAAGTCAGTGCTCTTAACCTCTGAGCCATCTCTCCAGCCCGGATACAGAGTGTTTAAGGCCAGTCGGGCAACTTGGAGAGGCTCTATCTCAAAGGAAAAGTGAGAAGAGGGCTGGGGGTGTAGCTCGGGGCTAAGAGTACTGGCCCCACATAGCCGAGGCCCTGGGTTTGATACTCAGCACCACACCCCCAAAACAAAATAATTCTTTGGGAAAAAATCCCCACCACTGTAGAACCACATAGCTTGATGACTCTGCACACGGGAATCCCATTGTTCCCTCCTGATTACGCCAAGACCAGGAAGGCCAAAGATTTACTAACTGGGCACACCTGACCCCGAGGATAAAATGTCTACAATCCTGATCTAGAGCCTGAGGCCATTAATGGCAAGATTCAGTTAACAAGTATAGAGAGATCAAAATGATACAGTATAAAAGACCAGGACCTTCCATTTCGGGAGCATATGAGGGGAGCAGGCCCATATAGTAAGACCAAGACACAAAGGGATGCAATTAGGACACAGCTCACTGCTGGTTATGCTATGTGGCACAAACCCTGCATCACACCCCTTGAGGAATGAAAATTACTCTTAAATGTAGTGAAGTGAGCAGGCATGGTGGCACGGGCCTTTAATCCTAGCACTCTGAAGGCAGAGATAGGTGGATCTTCATGAGTTTGAGGCCAGATCAGCCAGGGCTACACACCAGAGAAACCCTGTCTCAACACCCCCACCTCCAAAAAAAATTTAGTGGAGTGTGTGGTCCCCAAGGAAGTCCTTTTCCCAAGGTCAGGCATTTGGATAAGGACCTCAGTTCCCTCAGGGGCTTAAGGAAAGTTCCTGATTCAAAAAGCCGTGAGACCATTGAACTGTAGCTTATCATGTGATGCATAAACTGCCAAGGCTAAGCCACTCAATTAGTTGAGTTACTTTCAACCAAAATCATGTTCACCAAAGAGGTTTTTGAGCTGCTTTCCAAATACACTTTCATCCAAGGGACCACAAACTCGATAATACAACACAGACTGAATTCTAACTCCAAGACCTAGTGGGGATTTTCCCACTTTGGATAGCGCCATCCTTTGCAGGGCTCCCCCTGCTGGTCCTTGGGGGAATGGCAGGCTCATGTCTGGACGTGAAGTTCCTATTAAAGCTGAGGTTTGGCAAACTGTTGATAGCCTGGGGTGCTTCCACCTGGTAGCTCCATCTTCTAGGCACACTTGGATTCCTGCCCTGAAGTGCTGCCAACAGAGCTCTTCTCAATCCTCAGTTCAGACCTGTGTCCCTTTGAGTTGACAGTCCCTGTGGAAGGACTGACTGTGCCTGTTCCATGAGGCCCTACCTGGTTGCTGCACCTGCTTGTGTTAACTGTGGTCTCTAGCTATTAGCCTGCACAAGTGTTCTCCATATTGTCCTCCTGTCCATGAATCACTCCCAGTACTATTCATATGAAAGGCTTAGGACAGTGTGTTCAGATTTGAGAATATTTGCAAATTCATAATGGGGTAGCATGAACCTGGAGGCCAAGTTTCACATGTCTTCTAGATACTATCTGAATTTTTAAATATTTTATTTCTTAGTAAGTCAGGACCGTGAGGGGTTGGTCCACCCACTGAGACAGTGTGCCTGATCTAATGGGAGCTCACCAAAGCCAGCTGGACTGGGACTGAACGAGCATGTGATCAAACCAGATTCTCTGAATGTGGCTGACAATGGGGGCTGACTGAGAAGCCAATGATAATGGCACTGGATTTGTCTCTACTGCATGTACTGGCTTTTTGGGATCCTAGTCTGTTTGGATGCACACCTTCCTAAGCCTGGATGGAGGGGGAGGGCCTTGAACTTCCCACAGGGCTGGGTACCCTGCCCTCTCTTAGGACTGGAGGGGTGGGGGAGGGTGAGTGGAGGATCAGAAGGGAAATGGGAGGAGGGGAGGAAGTGGAAATTTTGAATGGTATTATTTATAAAGCAATAAAAAAAGAAAACCTAAATACTAAAAAAAAAATTTATTTCTTTAATTGTGTATGTGGTGGGGGGAGTCAGTGTCCACATGAATGTAGGTGCCCATGGAGACCAGAAGGATTGTTGAATCCCTTGGAGCTAGAGTTACAAGACTTTGTGAGCTGCCTGACCTAGGTGCTGGGAACCAAACTCAAGTTCTCTGTGTTAGGAATTTTCCTAATGTGAGCTCTCTGCCTACGCAAAAATCCCAATGAAGCCAAATCACAACAAGCCAAATTAAAAAATATCCAGGTTTAATGGGATTCCTGCGCTCTCAGGTGGCCCTGAGGGTGACCATGGTGTGTGTGTGTCTGTGAGTGTGTGTGTGTGTGTGTGTGTGTGTGTGTATATATACACACACGACCACGTGATTCTCCTTTGAGACCTATCTTAAAGCTATCTTAAATACCCTGTGGGAGTGGTCTGGCATGCTGGGGGCTGGGACTATGCTCCCAATTTAACATTCTGGAAGAGCAGGAAGTGTTCCTAATAACTGCTGAGTCATCTCTCCGGTTCTCAAAGCTCATTTCACGTGATGTTTGTTTGTAGTCAGGATCTCTCTTGGATGTCCTGCAGCTCTTCATGTTTATCAGACTAGCCTGGAAGTCACAGAACTCTGCCTGCCTCTGCCTCCCCAGAGCTGTAATGGTGATCCCACACACACCTGACCCATGCAATATTTCAGATAACTTTGCTCATTAACAAAGTTTCACAGCCTAGAATTTGCAATGAAATTATCCCAGATCAGGCTGGAGAGATGGCTCAGTGGTTAAAAGTATTGCCTGCCCTTCCAAAGGTCCTGAGTTCAATTCCCAGCAACTACATGGTAGCTCACAACCATCTGTAGTGAGGTCTGGTGCCCTGGAGATACACACAGACAGAATATTGTATACATAATAAATAAATAAATATTTTTTAAAAAAAGAAATTATCCCAGATCTTGGAGCATTTTAGATCGTGGATTTCAGAACTGGGGATGTTTGATCTGTGCTGCCTTATGTTTAGAAAGGATTTTGTTGATCAAGCACCAGACTTGCTTTGATGTAGGATGTAATAGTTCATTTAATTCTCACGTCAGCCCTAGGAGCTGAGTCACAGACAGGATCTCATTTTGTAGCCCTGGCTGGCCAGAGACTCGCTTGTGTAACCTAAGACAGTCTCAAACTTGGAATCATCCTCTTCCATCTCCTGACCCATCACGGTCAGAACCTTCTTATGGATCCCTTTTTACAGAGAAGAAACAGGGGTACAGGACATTCACCATCTTGTTTAAGGTCACATAGCACCCCCTTGTTAGGCACATGCTAGTAGAGGCAGTTCTGCCCTGGAATGCATGCTGTAATTGACATGTTGTTCTGCCTTTTCAGAGGAGGTGGGGGTGGGGGGAGTTCCTCCTGAAAATGCTAATAAAAGTCATTCACAGGAGGTCAAGGCTGTACCGATGGTGACAGAAAGTAAAATAGCAGGGTGTAAACGCTAATTAGAATTAGCAGGGGTGTACACGCTGATTAGAATTAGCAGGGGGTACTCTGAAGAGGTGTTGGCACGGGAAAGGCATGAGGAAATTTTCTAGAATACTTTATTCACATCTTTACCTGGATGGTAATTATTTTGCTGTGGTAAGGTATAAAAATTAACTTCACTGGGACTCTTCAATTAACACTTCCCCATTCTTCTGTTGCAAATCTACCACTTTGTCCCAGTAGAAATGTAGGAGCCAGCCATGATAAGCTAAATATGAACAGATCACCCAAAGGAAGTTCTTTACTATGTTCTATGTACTAAGTTCTAGCCATAGATAAGTTTAATGGAGGCCTGAGTCTCAGTAGTTTACCCTGAAGCAATACCTGGTTACAGGAAGAACCACAAACTGAGATTACCTGAGCACCACCCAAGAACAGACCATCCAAAGGAAATGCCTAACGTTCCAACCACTGTAGATAGGATCACCTGCCAGCACACACTCACCAGGACACCCCTAGACAAATGTCAGCCAACCAGGGGTCCTGAACCTCAGATATCCCTCACCCCCACCTTTACTACTATAGAAACCCAACTCTAATTGAGCTCAGGGCTCTCCATTTATTCCAATACGTTGGACACATGGAGAGACCGAGTTTGCAAACTTGCATAAAATAAAGGCTCTTTGCTTTTACATAAGGGACACGGTCTTCTTGTTGGCTTTTGGGGGACTTGGCGGATTTGGGCATAACAGAAACATTCATTCAAAAGTGTCAACTGGGTTGAGAATCCCAGACCCCAAAACCCCAAATCTGAAACTTCTTTAGTCCATACATAAAGTCACAAAGGGAAATTCCATTTGAAAAAATGTTGCTTCATGTAGAAAATTATTTAAAATAATGTCAAAAATTACCTTGAAACTATATAAAGTAGAAATGAAACATGAATGAATATTGTTTTTAGAATTGAATTCCAGTCCCACAAATTCTCATCATACATACATGAAAATATTCCTAAATCAGGGGAGTGGTAAGGTTTCAAATTGACGGCGGCTCTGGTCCAGACATTTCAGATAAAGGTGTCACAAGCTGCCACACCTGACCTTGGAGTGTGTGTACAAAGGCCTCCATTGGTAAGGCCAGCACAGCAAGCTCACAGAAGTGTCCCAGAGACTCAGCCCCTTTCACATACAAGGAAGTTGGGACTGTGGAAAAGATATCTGACTACAATCCCAGGGGAAGAGATTGGTAGGTGGCAACCCAGGTCCACAGCTTATCCACAGCCTGTCCTCAGCTTCTTCCTCTCTGGCAGCTGGCTAGGCCAGGGCCTTGGAACAGTCACAGGGATGGCAGAAGTCAGAGAGGGCAATGCCCGTATTTGCTCAAGCCCTGCATCCCCGCCCCTCCTTGCTGCAGACTGATGTTCCTTTTGTTTTTGCCCTTTTTTAGTCATGGCCCTGCCTGCCAAACTCCACATTCCTGATGGGGACTCAGGCAGGTGGGGGTGGGGACTGAGGCTGAGCCCTGAGGTGGTTCTCAGGCCTGGCAGGCTCACCTTGCAGCATGCTTCTGTAGGCTGTGTCAGCAATGGCGTAGATGTGGGGTGGCATCTCGTGCCTCTTCTTGCCCTTGTACATGTCCACGATCTTTTCTGAGTAGATGGGTAAGTGCTTGTAGGGGTTGATCACCACACAGAAGAGGCCGGAGTAGGTCTGCAAAAGAGAACCAGGCTCAGTTCTGGACTTTTGGATGGGTGGGAGAACTCCCACACCCCAGTCAGCAGCCTCATGCCATAGTTGGGGAAACTGAGGCTCCTCAGAAACTCAGCAGGAGTCTTGTGGAGAAGGAAGAAAAAAGCAAGACTGAGTTGTTTCCCAGCCACGTGTGGTTGAGTTAAACCAGTTTTAGGCTCCCAAACCCACCACTGTCCTCCATCTCACTAAGCCTCAGGAACTTAACTTGTATGTCTGTCTGCACATGCTCATGTGTGGGGTACACATGAGCAGGCATGTAGAGGCCACAAGTCAACATGGGGCCTCTTCTCCAATTCCCTCCTCTTTAGTGTTTAAGATGGGCTCTCTCACCAGTTTGATTAGGCTGGCTAACAATAAGCTCCAAGGATTCCCGCCTCTGCCCTCCTAGCATCAGGGTCAGAGGAGTGTGGTCACTACACCCAACTTTTCTCCATGGTTGCTGGGAGCTCTACTCGGGTCCTCATAAATGAATAGCAAGCACTTTACCAACAATCCAGCAATCCCCAAATTCCTTTTTTATCTATCTCATTTTTATTTTTTATTTGATTAAAATATAGACTGCTACTTACAGAGTACCAGTGGGCAATGGTAGCACATGCCTTTAATCCCAGTACTCGGGAGCAGAGGCAGGTGGCTCTCTCTGAGTTCAAGGCCAGCCTGGTCTAAAGAGTGAGTTCCAGGACAGCCAGGGCTAAACAGAGAAACCCTGTCTCAAACAATAAAACAAAACACAATGAATAATAATGACAATGTGGTTTTTAATTTTTTTAAAATATTTATTTATTAAGTATACAGTATTCTGTCTGCATGTATGCCTGCAGGCCAGAAGAGGGCACCAGATCTCATTACAGATGGTTGTGAGCCACCATGTGGTTGCTGGGAAATGAACTCAGGACCTTTGGAAGAGCAGGCAGTGCTCTTAACCTCTGAGCCATCTCTCAGCCCCCATGGTTTTTAATTTTTAACAGAAAGAGTCAGTGATAAAATAGCTAACCACAAAAGCCTGAAGAGAAGGGATAACGTGTAGGCAGTAGGACTGCCCTAATCTTATATAAAAAGGGGACAATGTGATTGATGCTATTATTTATTGAAGAAGTCTTAGAAGTAATTTAATAATTTAGGAATTTAATTTTTTTAAAGATTTATTTATTTATTTATTTATTTATTTATACAGTATCCTGCCTATAGGCCAGAAGAGGGCACCAGATCTCATTACAGATGGTTGTGAGCCACCATGTAGCCACTGGGAATTGAACTCAGGACCTCTGGAAGAGCAAGTCAGTGCTCTTAACCGCTGAGCCATCTCTCCAGCCATAATTTAGGAATTTAATAATGACAAGTGAGAGGCACATATCTCAAACCAGAGGAGCCACTGAAAACAGTAGCAATGGGTGTTAACCCGCAGTAGGGAGGATGCATCTTACTATGTATAGCATGTTCAAAGGTGAAAGGGAACAAAGGCTGGGGGTGTGGCAGTGGGTAGAGTGTTTTCCTAGAATGCTCAAAGCCCTGAGTTTTATCCCCAGCACCACATAAAGTATCTGGAATCCCGGTACTCAAAGCATCAGGAGTTCAAAGTCATCCTCAACTATAAAGCAATTTTGAGGCCAACCAGGGCTACATGAGATCCTGTCTTTAAAAAAGAAAAGGTGGTGGTTAAATGACAAGGAATAAATGTGAGAAATAACAAAAATCAAAAGCAAATTACACGTGCTGCTCTTCACAGTTGCGCGATTGGTGAGGAGAAGGGAAGGACTACTGGGGCTACAGTGGCCTCAAAGGCCCAAGTCCTTCCTGGTCAGGAGAGAGTAGAGCAGTGACAGGAGACCTGCACCGACCAAGAGGAGTGCTGGGGTGACCATGGTGATTCCGGGGTGCTGAGTCTTAAAGGATCAGGGGATTGAAGGCTCAGGGCAGAGAGGGAGGCAGCAGGCAGCACATGGGCTGTAGCTGGAACAGTCAGAGGGAGGAGGCATCTTTGGAGGTCAGCAGGGGCCAGGAGAGCCTCCAGCTTTGGCTCCCAGGTCAGGGCATTCTCTGACCTGAAAAGGCCAGCTGCAGTCACCTCTACACACCTGAGCTCCTGTTCTGTCCTCTTCAGCCCCAACCTAAGACTTGGCAGATAGCAGGTGCTAATTAAATGCTTACTAAATGACTGCCAAGGTTAAGTTGAAGCCTCCCCAAGGGTAGATGCAGCTTGCCTTTGCTGTACGTCCTAGAGAACTTGAACTGCACACAGTAGGTGTTCAAAGGACCTTCTGTGCCACGACTGTTCCTTCCTATCCCTGACATACCCAGACTCTCAAAGAGTAGTGTCAGTAATTAATCATCTTACTGAAAATCATCAGCCAGGCTCTACCCCAGAATGACGTCATTTATGTATGGGACACTACCACCATCTCCTACCCCAGTCTAAATCCCAGGCATAAATGACATCATTCTGATCGCTCCTGGGTATGCTTGAGGTAGTTTATTGTAGGTACAAGGGAGAAAACAGACAGAGGAATTTGGAAGGGTCCAGACTGAACTGGGCTATGAGAGGGTAGTGGGGAGCAAGACAGAGGAACAAGGAGCCAAGAAGCCAGGAGACCTTGAAGCAAAAAGGACGTGGAGCAAAAATGTCTCGGTCATTTGGAAAGAGCAGGCGGGGGAAGGGCAGCAAAGCTCAGGGGCTAGAGAGTTTAGGATAGGGGAGGCACGCCAGCCCCAGCCGGGATGACCCTTTAGCAGGAGATGCTGGGAGATCCTAGGGACAGTGGCTGCCTTGATATGTTAAATACACACCTTGGCTAGCCAGTTGTCCTGAGTCTGAGACCTAACAATTTCCTGCTTGCCTCTCCTTTGGAGCCCAACTACACAGCAAGCACTTAATCCACACTAGAGGCAAATGTGAGTCTGCTCAGCTGGCAAATCCTCTAGCGCAAACCAGGGTCTCATGTCCAGGACAGTCTCTCTCCTGATGCTTGCTTGAGTTCAGAGGTCCCAACATAACCTCCATTCCCGTGTCCCAGTCAGGCATCTCAAAGCTCAATGCCACCAGCAGGTCCCAGCTGGAGTAGGATCTCCTTTTTGTGACCGTATTAGGAAGCAGGCCTGGCTGCTCCTCATGCTTTATATGGTCAGCCACAGAGCACAGAGCAGAAGCTGCTCCCAAGGCCTTGGCCTCAGGAAAAGAGGGTTGGGAGTGATGGGGAAGAAGCTGAGGGACAGACATGCCAGGGGACAATCTCAGCTTTGCCTCATAACCTACTAGATGTGTGCATGGCCTAACCATGAACCTCCTCTTCCCTCCAGAGACTAATTGGAACCCTGTATTTTCTATGAGGTTCTCCGTGGCATCCGCACTTTCTGAGTAGCTATGCTGAAGACAGACACTTCATTGAGAATGTACTTCTACTGTGGCTGGAGCCAATGACATCTGGGCAGTCTGTTAGTGGGGGCAGTCTTGCTGGGCAGTGTGTTAGTAGGGGCAGTCTTGCTGGGCAGTGTGTTAGTGGGGGCAGTCTTGCTGAGCAGTGTGTTACTAGGGGCAGTCTTGCTGGGCAGTGTGTTACTAGGGGCAGTCTTGCTGGGCAGTGTGTTAGTGAGGGTAGCTTGCTGGGCAATGTGTTAGTAGGGGCAGTCTTGCTGGTATAGTTCATGGCCTCAACAGGAGATCCTACTCTGCTATGAAGAGGACACACACAGATATAAGGATACGCAGAATGTGGCCTGCGCTGCCACTTTGAGGGAACAGAGCGTGGTCTGCATTTATCTAAAATGTATAAAATAGTGTCCAGGACTTGTTAAACAACAACAACAAAACAACCAGGAATTAAAAATAGTGGGATCACACCTATAATATAATCCCAGAGCTGGGAAAACTGAGATGGTGAGATGGAAGGATATCAAATTTGAGGCTAGCCTGAGCTAAGTAGTGAGATCCTGTCTCCAAGCAAATGGTGGGCCAGTTTCTCTGAGGGTGGGGGTGAAGAATAAGAAACTGGAATGAAACAGAAGGCTCTCTGTTCCCTCCCACAGCTGTTTTTACTAGCTGTGGCCCTCAGCTATCAGTAGGCCTAGATCTGACTAGACAGGTACTGACGGAGGTAGAAGACCACAGTGTAGCCAGGCAAAAGGAGCAAGATGCAGAAGGCTCAGGGAGTGGGACTGTTGTTAGACTCTCCATCTGCACAGATGACCCGGTCAATCACATTTGTCCCCAAGATAAAGGATTGGGAGTTAAAAGTGGGAAAGGACTCTTGCTTTTGGAAACATATGCCTTTCTTTTGGGGGTGTATGCAACATATGTGTATGAGTGCATGTGTACACATATGTGCATGTATGTAGGGCTAGAGATCAACATATGTGTATGAGTGCATGTGTACACGTATGTGCATGTATGTAGGGACTAGAGATCAACATTGAACCTGCGACTCACTGGCTGGAACCCAGTGAGGTCCTGGGATCCACCTGTCTCTACCCACCCAGTGCTAGGGTTGTAGAGGTACACCACCATACCTAGCTTCTTATGTGGGCACTGAGGATCCGAACTCAAGTTCTCATGCTTGCATGGCAAGCACTTTTCCCACTAAGCTACCTGCCCAGCCTCAACATACACATTTTCAATAAAGTTTTGAGGGGATAGCCTTGTAGCATCTTTAAAGCCATAAAGTTGTAAGAATTAATTCATGAGGCTCCCCAAGAGGTGGCCTGCAGTTGTCATCTTTCTTTCTATGCTCTGGGGCACTATGGAGTGACTTCTTCCAGCGTTCCTACTCAGGAAAGTCCCTGGCACATGATAGGCCCACAGAGAGCTCCCTCCTCTCCTGTAGCCCCCTCCCGTGTATCCCCCAGCACCATGTCTGGAACAGAGCTGACTATATCCTCTGTGAGAAATTACAGAGAGGTCTCGGCCAGTGACAATGTACAGAAGAGCCAGGGTGCCTGAGCTAGATCAGTAGGCAGAGCTAGTTAGCAGGTAGGCTCCACACCCTGCAGGAGTCGTGCAAGGAACCCATCTCAGAAGAGGCAGGCCAGCCCTCAGAACCTTCTAGATGCCTTCTGAAAGGCCCCTTGTTTAGGACGAATCCAGTACAAGAACTCTATCATTAAGGAAAGAAAATCAGACAGCCTCCTGAGCACACCCTGTCAGCAGGAGTCCGGTCACTCCTGGCTCTCAGACCCATGCTGTTTTTATCTTATCCTGGGCAGAAGTTTCTGTGAAGTGGTTCATTGGAGCAGAATCATACTGGGCAGCAGTATCATTCTTTGGCCAAGAGGATTGAATCTAATCCTCCCAGAGAAGCGTGACAGGGTTCTGAAGCATCCAGTCAGTTTTAATCTGTTTCTCTCGGGAATTTCCCAAGGCCTGTTGCCTCCCGATTTCCACCATGTCATAAGATTGTGAGGTGAAGGGAACATGCAGGCCCATCTCTGTCCCCACATAGTGGTGACACATCTTGAGGGAAGTCTAGAATCCTAGAGCCCAATACTCTATTCAGCAAGTACTCCTAATTTAGAAAAAAAAAAATGTAGGGTATTTATTTTACAGTCCATAGGGAGCTTTTTGTCATTTCAAGAGGCAAACAGTAATAGGTATGTCTAACTTGCAGTCCATGGGCCGTGTGAGTCCCAGAATAGATATGAACTTGGCCCAACATATCTGTAGGCAACAATATTTTGCCACATTGTGAAAGGTTGGATGCCTTGAGAGGGTGAAATGAGATGTTGAGGTCATGGGAGTACCCTTTTTCAGAGGATGTGAAAGGGACCCAACAAGTGACCAATGAGAGCCAGTTACAGCAGACACAAGTGACCAATGAGAGCCAGTTACAGCAGACACAAATGACCAATGAGAGCCAGTTACAGCAGACACAAATGACCAATGAGAGCCAGTTACAGCAGACACAAATGACCAATGAGAGCCAGTTACAGCAGACACAAATGACCAATGAGAGCCAGTTACAGCAGACACAACAGCAAGAACAAGACTTCCGGCATCCGCCATCAAGTATTCGTGACCTCTTCCTAGAAAGAGCCTCAGTATAGACTTCCGGCATCCGCCATCAAGTATTCGTGACCTCTTCCTAGAAAGAGCCTCAGTATAGACTCCCATGATCCCTCACCATCCGGAGAAGAAAAGAACATTTCGCAAAGGATTTGCCAGCACCTTCAGAGATGAAGGTGAACAAAAGAGTCTTTGATTGCCAGGCAGTAACTATGGGAACATCTGTGTCCTTTGTGTACTGAGGATCTGGTCCAGTCCACAAGGTACCTGGGTACCTCCATTAGGTAGTGAAGGCTAGAACGTGATAGTGAGGATATTTTAGAATTATGCCATCTGGTAGAACAGCTGTTAAACTCATGACCTGTGGCCAAGATATAGCAGAAAAAAATGATCTCATAAATATTCATGTTTGAAATGAATCCCATCACTTGGGAGGCAGAGGTAGGTGGATCTCTTGAGTTTGAGGCCAGCCTAGTCTACTGGACAAGTTCCAGGACAGCCTGGGATACAAAAAAAAAACAAAAAAAACAACAACAACAAAAAAAAACCTGTCTCAAAAAAAAAAATCAATGAGCCAATAAATAAATAAATAAATAAATTAACTCGCATTTCAATATAGTTAAGAGGTAGGTACCCAGAGGCAGCCATGTTGGAGAGTGTGACTACAAGAGTCCTAAGTCCCATCTGACACGGAGGCCTCCGAAAACCTGTTTAGATCCTCATGTGCCCCACCTAGTTCTCAGGGCAGGGAGGCACCAGTCTTCCTAAGGAGTTTTTCCTAATTCCAAGATGGAAAAAGGGTCAGGAACGACACCCTCACCACCCGTGGTATGCTGCCATGTGCCTTAGCACTCTGAGCGTGTGACCACGTGGACTCTTGGGGAAGGTGATAGTTCCCATGTTAAAGACAGGAAAACGAGGCTTCCAGAACACAACAGTCTGCTCTTTACCTTGAACCAGGTCTGAGGGACCCCACTTTGTAGTGTGAACCCTGCTTGTAGTCAAATATGTAGAATTTTGACCTACATCGTAAGAACAACGTTTGTGTTTATGTGGTGCACATGTGTGTATATGTTCATGCAGAGGTTAATGATGGGTGGCTTTTTTTTTTAAGATTTATTTATTTAGTTCACACACACCAGAAGAGGGCACCAGATCTCATCATAGATGGTTGTGAGCCACCATGTGGTTGCTGGGAATTGAACTCAGGTCCTCTGGAAGAGCAGCAGCTAGTGTTCTTAACCTCTGAGCCATCTCTCCAGCCCTTTTGCCTTATTTTTCCACTAAATGACCTTATCAATTCAGCTAGCCTGACTGCCTGGCAACCCTAGTGTCTGTACCTCCCAGCACTGGGGTTACAGGCAAGTGCTGTCAAGCCCAGCTTCATGGGTGCTGGGGATCCAAACTCAGATCCTCATACACACATAACAAATACTGTTTTTGGAGACAGGGCCTCACTATAATAGCCCAGGCTGGCCTTGAACTCCCAATCTTCCACATCAACCTCCCAGATGCTATGATTACAGATGTGCACTACATCCAGCTCTCACAAACACATTTCTAACTCCCTTCCTTCCCCAAACCCCGAGATACTCACGTAGATTAGGCCCGAGAAGTATCGCTCCCTCAAGTTGTGCAGCACAGAGGCCTCATTGAGGCATGTCAGCTCTGCCATGTCTTCCACCTTGGAGAACTTGGGTGGATTCATTTTTTGGATGTCATCTTTGCCCACTGTGATCTTCTTTCCATTTTCCACCAGCTCCACGATCACCTCGTCACCCTTCTCCTCCTTGACGCTGGCTGCCTCAAAGCCCTGCTTCTCTGAAGGGACCCATACCAGCTTCTTGGCCACCCAGTCGGCCTGGGCCATTGGGCTGTTAATGAAGTTTTTGTCCACAAAGAGGAACTTCTCATCGTCGCTGAGTTGTCCTTTCTGTGCCATGGTGGCTGATGGTCCCCTGTCGAGTGGAGAGATGGGGTCAGAGTAAAGCCTAGAGACAAGCAGGCCCTCACCCCACCCATCTAGGGATGAAGGGTGTGGAAATATCTCACAAAATATTAAGAATCCTCCCTGTAGTATTGGTTATGTTATTAAAGAGGTTGATAAGCCCAAGGCCCTCCAGTGAAGGAATGACCTGAGAATCTAAAGTGTCCACCTGTGTGGGACTAGACATGTAAACCAGGGCATTTTTCCACAGTGAACTACTTCTTCGTGCTTAAGAAGTTTGTATGACCACTTCCTAAATAGAACCCTAGCAGCACAGACACTGAGAGAAACAATTAATAAATGGGACCTCCTGAAACTGAAAAGCTTCTGTAAAGCAAAGGATACAGTCAACAAGACAAAATGACAGCCTACAGAATGGGAAAAGATCTTCACTAACCCCACATCAGACAGAGGGCTGATCTCGAAAATATACAAAGGACTCAAGAAATTGGAAACCAGAAGATCACATAATCCAATAAAAAAAAAGGGGGGAGTACAGACCTAAACAGAGGACTCTCAACAGAGGAATCTAAAATGGCTGAAAGACACTTAAGGAAATGCTCACCATCCTTAGTCATCAGAGAAATGCAAATCAAAACAGCTCTGAGATTCCATCTTATACCTGTAAGAATGGCCAAGATCAAAAACACTGATGACAACTTATGCTGGAGAGGTTGTGGGGTAAAGGGGACACTCTTGCATTGCTGGTAGGAGTGCAAACTGGTACAGCCCCTTTGGATATCAGTGTGGCAATTTCTCAGAAAATAGGAAACAAGCTTCCTCAAGACCCAGCAATACCACTTTTGGGTATATATCCAAAGGATGCTCAATCATACCACAAGGACATGTGCTCAACTATGTTTATAACAGCTTTGTTTGTCATAGCCAGAACCTGGAAACAACTTAAATGCCCCTCAACCAAAGAATGGATAAGGAAAATGTGGTACATTTATACAATGGAGTACTACACAGCAGAAAAAATAATGACATCTTGAATTTTGCAGGAAAATGGATGGAGCTAGAAAACATTATTTTGAGTGAGGTAACCCAGACACAGAAAGACAAATATCATATGTACTCACTCATAAGTGGCTTTTAGACATAAAGCGAAGAAAACCAACCCACAAATCACAATCCCAGAGAACCTAGACAACAATGAGGACCCTAAGAGAGACATACATGGATCTAATCTACATGGGAAGTAGAAAAAGACAAGACCTCCTGAGTAAATTGGGAGCATGAAGACCATGGGAGAGGGTAGAAGGGGAGGGGAGAGGAAGGGAGAGGAGCAGAGAAAAATGTATAGCTCAATAAAATCAATAAGAAAAAAATTTAAAAAGAAAAAAAAGAAGTTTGAAAGTGCTGGCATGGGAAGATACATAAACTTTCTTTTTGTTTCGTTTTGCTTTTTTTGAGGTAGGGTTTGTGTAGCCCTGACTGTCCTGGAACTGACTCTGTACACCAGGCTGGCTTCAAACTCAGAGATCTGCCTGCTTCTGTCTCACAAGTGCTGGGATAAAATATGCGCACCACTACCACCTTGCTAGCAGGTAACTAAATCTTAACTGCCTGCTACAAAATAAAAGGCAGGTCCTCTGATAATTAAACACAGAACTACCATATGATCCAGGAATTTCATTTGTAAGATAAATGAACGTATCAATGCATCTAAGAATGTGGTCCTAAATGCTCCTAGCAGGTTTATAATAGCCCCATAGTAGGAACATCACAATGCCGAAGAACAGACGGAAGATAAATAAAACGTGGCAGCTTTATACAGTGGAATAGGCCATAAAAAGGAACAGAATGCCGCACCTGCTACAGTGTGGCTAAATTTGAAGACAATGCTAAAAGAAAGAACACATTTATCAGAAACGTCCAGAATAGGCAAATCCATGAAAACAAAGTCATCCTCAGCTACTTGGGAAGTTCAAAGCCATCCTTGGCTACATGAGATCTTTTTGCTGTTGTTCGGTGGTTTTAGGTTTTTTGGGGTTTTTTTTGGATTTTTCGAGACAGGGTTTCTCTGTAGCTTTTGGTTCCTGTCCTGGAACTAGCTCTTGTAGACCAGGCTGGCCTCGAACTCACAGAGATCTGCCTGCCTCTGCCTCCCGAGTGCTGGGATTAAAGGCGTGAGCCACCACCGCCTGGCTTTGTTTTGTTTTTTAAATAAAAAAGTAATAAAACTTTTGCCGGGCGATGGTGGCGCATGCCTTTAATCCCAGCACTCGGGAGGCAGAGGCAGGCAGATCTCTGTGAGTTCGAGACCAGCCTGGTCTACAAGAGCTAGTTCCAGGACAGGCTCCAAAGCCACAGAGAAACCCTGTCTCGAAAAACCAAAAAAAAAAAAAAAAAAAAAAAAAGTAATAAAACCTTTAAGGGAGGATGGTATTGAGAGATGGTTCATGGAGTAAAAGTGATTGCCACAAAACCTGATGACCTGAGTTCACTCCTCAGGGTCCACATGGTGAAAAGAGCAAACCAGGGCTGGAGAGATGACTCAGTGATTAAGAGCTTTGCCTGCTTTTCCAAAGGTCCTGAGTTCAATTCCCAGCAACCACATGGTGGCTCACAACCATCTTACTGAGGTCTGGTGCCCTCTTCTGGCCTGCAGGCATACACGCAGACAGAATAAGAGCAAACCAACTCATGCAAGCTATCCTGGCTTCTACACATGCACCACGGCATGTGTGAGCCCATACACATATACACCCATGAAATAAATGTTCACTGTTAATTTTTAAAAAGGAGAATAAGATAAAATAAAACT